>NC_052480.1:19087267-19220100 GCF_009730915.1 Dioscorea cayenensis subsp. rotundata | reverse complement strand
GCAAAGCTTGAATGTGGTGATATTTGATAAACAACTAAATGTATACATATTTTATATGTATTGATCTTGTATTATTGTGTACATATCACTTACGGAATTGATGCCACGTTAGTATAAATTGTAGTTATCTTCGATTGTTGCAGTTCTTAAAGAGTCGAACAAGACAGCTCAAAAAGTACGAGTCGGATGAATTCGACACCAACGAGCACACTTTGGGTTGCTGTCTTCATGTGAAACCTTGTGTAGAGTTACTATTCGTAACTGCAGGCATTTAAATTTATGTGAGCTTCACCGGGCTCATCTGCATCTTTCCATGGGTGCATGTGAGTTTTAGCTGAAATTTCTGACGTCTTAGTACTTTGTAGCACTTTCGGCGCATTTTCTTAGCAAAATGCGTGGCGACCCACGGGCTCCATGCTCTGCAGCGGAAGCACATGGACCCGAATGGGATATAAAGGAGGTACGATTTTCCTAGGGCATGAGGAAGCTTTTGGAGGCGCGTTTTCTCTTGGGCACTCCAGGGCCATCGCCCTCTCTTCCGCACGTGGCAGCGATCTGCTCTGCGACACATCACCAAGAGGGAGGCAAGTTTTGGAGGAGAAGATTGGGAAGATCCTGGCATCGAAAGCATCATTTGAGGAGATCTCCTCAAATCTTCAAGATCTTCACCATCCAAGGGATCTAGCTAGAGGAGTAGTTCTTACTTCTTTTCTTGTTTTATTCATTCCTTGGATTTGTATGGGTGGTCCTCTTTCATGGCACTCAAATTGTTGTGATTTGGATATGATGAACTCTAAGGTTGATTGTTTTGTAATTTGGATGATCATCTTTATTGATGTATTGTTGGATGTTGTATTTCTTTTATGGAATCTTGTGGTTTGTGGTTTCAAGCCTTGTGTACTTTGATGTGTTGATTTGCATAGAACTCATGTTTTCAACTCCAAGGTTGTACTGAAGTTCGTGACCATCACTAGTACTAGAACATACTTGGCTTGGAGGGTTTCCATGTACAAATACCTGTGACCATGGTGTTTTCGTACCTCGACTGAATTAGGGGTTGGACCTAGTTTTTGATACTCTCGACCCTAGTAGAATTTTCCTCGATGTAATGCAATCATCACGAGTTTGGGCGAGCGATTCGGCGATATATGGGATTAGGGATTCAGTGCGGTGACCATCGGGTTGAGGCTAATTTAGGATTCTCTTGGCCCCAACTACCATCATCTAGCATTTCATCCTAAATTCAGCACTAGCTGATAACCCTAGAAGTTTCGTTGTCCAAATCACTCCCTTCCTTTGTTTGATTCTCCCTTGATTTTTGTATTGTGTGTTTGTAGTATCCCCGATTTCATTGTAGTTAATTCTTTCTCTTTTTATAATTACTATTCATCTTCGGATGTTGGGCTGGGAAATAGAGCGAGAGGGAGTAATAGTAACTTCTTGGGCCACAGGAATCAGATCCTCTGCGTGCTCGCCTGCAGGAGGTATTACCTGATGACTCCGTGCGCTTGGGATCTCCCATCAATAACTCAGGGTGTATATAAAAAGATGGAGCAATGAATACAGACTCGATGATGAGAAAAATGAAAATAAACTCAGAAGGAGAATCTTTTCCCAGTGAACAAGTCTAAAAACAAGAAAAATAAAATAAAAATGTAAAGAAGTAAAGGAGAAGTCAAGTGTTGAGTGCTTTGCTCTCGGGGGCTCTCATGCGGGTTCTGCTGCTTTGGAGATGCACATGGTGAGTCCATCGGTCTTTGGGGTCGAGATGGAGGTCTTTGGATGAGCTGCGGGGGCACGGAGGGTCCTCGACGCACAGTATAAATGATGAGGCGGCGTCTCGCTCTAAAAATCTATTGTAACTGCGTTGAAAGCAGCGCCATGAACTGCGTGTCTTGAGTAGCTGCGTAGCCTAATCTCGGCAACCTCGGCTCGGACCACCCCTATAGCATTCTGAGCCTCTCAAAGCAATCATTGGCTCGAGATGGGTGGCTTATAACCCTTTGGGGTGGCTCCTCTACCACTTGAGGTGCCTTTGTCTCCATCGTTTCTTGGTGAGGCTCGGGGAGGCGGGGCTGAAATGCTCCGGCTCATCACCCTCATCTCCGGATATCTATGGAGTTTGGTAGTACTAAAGCAAAAACCCACTGTTTGAACCATGACGGACCATGCTCATCAACCGCATCGTCTTTAGACTTGGGGAGGCGGTACACTCGTCTTCTCGGCCCTACAGATCGAGATCAAGAGACCCATGCCCAACACTAATCTCGTAATGTAGGGGCCCGAGAAGATCGCTCCCAGTCTAGTATAGTGTCCCTGATGTCTGATGTACTCTACCAGGATGTACCATAACTCAATCGGTACATGCTGTACAATCGAGTACAAGTATAATAGCTCCTGACGGCTCAGGACACCAGTGCTATCACCACGGCCATTCACCGACCTACTCATAATGGCATGCAAGTATCTATATAGCGAGCCGGACCTTGCACCCCGGCTCGTCTTGACCTTGACCACATAACACTCTGTAAGCTCTCGCGAGGGTCAAAGGTTCTGGGAGTGTCGATGGGTTAGCTTGTGCATATTCCTGCAATGTCTGTGAATGCCTCTTCGTACAGTGATTGAATCCGCAGGAAACGCGAGTCGTCAAGTAATACCATCGTGTGTGACACGAGGGGTCGTATTCCGTGGGGTCCCAAGAGCTGCTATTACTCTCCCCTAGACGGCACTGTCTAGTCTACCAAATATAGGATTAAAACAAGATAAAGAAAATAACAAAAGAAAAGAAACTATAAACACATGGACTAAGGGTCACCACACAAGCATACTAAGGAAGCAAGTAACAATGAAAGTGCGAGGTCTCCGAGCTAGGATCTCGAGACTACTAAAGCTAGATGGATGCTAGAATTACAAAGGCTAGCGGTGGTAGGACCAAGAGACATCCAAAATAGATCACCCCGATGGTCAGCGGTAATCCCTAATCCAATAAGGTATTGGCCGGAATCTCTTCCGAGCCAAAATCCTCCTCATGATCACATTACAATTAGGGGAATCTCAAATTAGGGGCGAAACTCAACCTAGGTGCAGCCCTAATGAGTTTGCAGGTATGAAATACCCAATGGTCATGAATGTGTTTATACATATATCCCTTCAAGCAGGTGTGTCTAGTATAAGAGGCGATGGTCACGCACCAAATATAACCTAAGTTGAATCACGAAAGTTCTCATGCAAAACAACACATCAAAGAGCACCAAGCAAGGATCTACAAACCACACAAATGCCATAAATGTAAAATCAAAGCATCTATACAAGCAAGTTCATCCCAAGGTTCACTGGGATGCCGGTGACCTTGGGAGTCTAATTGTCATCAACAAAGGAGCAAGTGTAGAAGATAAGAGATACAAAAGAAAAGTTCATAACAAACTCCCCTAAGATGAAGACTAGAAGGTGGTGATGAGAACTCGACGGATCCATGCCGTGCGAGCTCCTAGATCGTTTTCCTTGAGTGTAACCTTCTTCTCTCTTCGATTTGCCCCTCAGATCTGCCTTCTCCCACAGCCTTCAAGCTCTAGAGGAAGACGGTGGAGAGTGGTAGCCAAAAGTCCCTTAATTGATGCCCTAACAAGCCTTATATATACCCAGATCCCGATCGGTAAACGGGTCACTATACCGGCCGTATGCCGACCCCTTGGGAATTTCAGTTTTCTGCTGAGAAGCCCGCGATGAGCTACAATGACCACTACAGTGAAACTGCTACAGTAACTCTGGTGCATTGCTGTGCTACAGTGATCCGGGCCGAAAACACCATTTTGTTGCCAAATTCATCCCCAATCACGTCACCGAGCCCCCAGGGCTTCTAATGGGCCTGAAATGTAAAAATAACACAATTTAAACCAAAAGGGCATCGATTCAACAAATAAATATAAAGAATAATACAAAACAAATACATGCAAAATACGTACTTTTAGACGTTTATCAACAAGCCAAGTAGTACTGAAAACTGCGTAATGCTCAAGCTATGGTGGTGTCCAAATACTCTAAACTGAATGGTGTCAACACTGTCAAAGCTCGCATACGATCTGTCAAACTCAAATGATGATACCACCTCCAGTGGAAACTCTCGGATGACTGGCTCTCTAATCGTCAACAACTGCTGCCAACCACATTCTGAAATGAGATCCTCGATCTCATCAGCAAACTCATTTCCCTGCTAAAGATCTCGCAATATAGTCATGTCTAAGAATCGAGTCTGCCCAAAACGGAGCCTCGACAGGATCTCATAGCGAACCTGATGCTCTAGAATTGCAAACCGCATGCCTCGGGCTCAGGAGATGACTCACGTGGTCTCTTATCAGCTTGCTTCGTTGACCTAGGTGCCATAATCTGCAAGATTTAAATGAAATTGATCAAACAAGTTGATAAACCAATGCTGCAGAAATCCACATGATCCTGTGGAATTTTCGCACGCCCGTGGGGATCCGCGGGGCGTGAGAACCGCATGGCCATGCTTCAACAATCCAAAAATACAACTTAATAATACTTCTAACTTTCTTCTAAACATAAATCATCTTTCCAATTGAAGAAATGAAGCATTATCAAGCAGGTTAATCGATAGAAACCATGAATTGGCAAGGAAGATGATAAAAAATAACTTACCGACGCGATGGAGTAAAAAAATGAAGAACCGGCCAGAAAACTTCACTAAAATCCCACCAAATTAGCACTTTGAACTCGGAGAATACCGTGAGAGCGTTTTTAGGCGAATAGAAATCGTGAAAAGGGAGAGAAACTATCCTCTTTTAAACAGACTTCATGACTTTTTGCGTTCATGTATCCACACTGGCGTGTGGAAATTCCCCACGCCCGTGCGCCTCACTTCAAAAGCACTACAGGGGCGTGCGCACGCCCCTGTGCTCATTCGGTAAAATGCTCATTTGCCTCTGACTGCTCTCACACAAGCGTGCGGAAAATATCCACGCCCGTGCCCCCGACCACAGGGCATCCACACGCCCCCTGTGGCTTCACTGGACATCTGACAAGAGTACTAAGTGTTTCACACGCCCGTGTGGGAATTCCCCACAGGCGTGGATATTCACATGCCAAACTCACAGGGGCAGCCACACACCCCTATGTCTTCTCGGGATGGAGAGAACTCATCTGCAGAGTTCACACGGGCCTGTGGAAATTCCCCACGCCCGTGTGTGGTTCATAAGGTCGCTCACAGGGGCAAGTCCACGCCCCTGTTTGCTCTTGGGAAAACTGCCCAACTTTGCAGGAATTCACACGCCTGTGCGAAAATTACCCACGGGCGTGTGACAGTCGCATGGTCATCCACAGGGGTAGCCGCACACCCTTGTGCCTTCTCTGGATGAGCTCACAGTGCAACCCCCATGGGCGTGTGGAAATTCCACACGCCCGTGTGTTTTCTCTGGATGACTTAGAAAAATCTGCAGGCTCTGCAGAAAATTTCTGAACATGTTTACACACTCACAGCCTGCCCTATTGTACAAATTTTACCAGTGAAAAATATGAAATAGAGCTCAAACGACAAAACTTTCGCCAATTCCTCATAAAACACACGACGAATTTTAAAAACACACAACAAAATCGCAGCACAAGCATCTAAAAATTACGACACCAACACTTAATAATTTATTTATGCAAACAAACTAAACTAAAAGATAAGAAAAAAGTAAACACTTGGGTTGCCTCCTAAGAAGCGCTTGTTTAATGTCACTTAGCTTGACATATCTTGTCTTACCTCACGGGGGTTCATGAATGAAAGTCGTCCTCTTACACATGGCTTGGAAACATGGTGTGCAAAGTCTCTTGAGGGTAGAGTGTGTATTATCGGGCTTCGGATCGCCTAGCAATGGTTCATCCAACTTTCTTGGTTCATGTACATCTCCAACAGTCTTGGAGCATTTTCGATGGCATCTCCTAGTTCTCTTCATTTTCCGGAGTACCTTCTTCAATATCCCCGGGGTAGATGTTACTTCTTCAGTCGACCCAAGCATCGTTACTTCTTCATTGCTCTCCTCTTGGTCGAACAAACCTTCATATGGATCCGGGTTGAACATTTCCTGCATGTATTCATAAACAAGCTCATCAGTAGTGTCTAGAAAATACAAAGTGTCATCAAAATCGAGAGAATGCCGCATGGCTTCAGCAAGGCGGTAAGTGAGTTTGTCATCTCCAACTCTCAATGTGAGCTCTCCACCGTCCATGTCAATCAATGCTTTGGAAGTCCGCAAGAACGGTCTCCCAAGTATCAAGGGTACATCCGCATCCTCATTGACATCTAGCACTATGAAGTCAACCGGAAAAATGTACTTGTCCATCTTGACAAGCACGTATTCAATGATACCTCTCGGATGTCGCACCGTTCGGTCCGCCAATTTTACAGTCATCCGAGTAGGCCTAGGCTCTCCCAAGCCTAGCTTTTGGAAGAAAGTGTATGGCATGACGTTGATACTTGCCCCTAAATCTGCTAGTGCCATTTCCTCAACTAAGTTGCCGATGTTACACGGAATGATGAAGCTTCCCGGGTCTTTCTTCTTGTTCGGCATGTTCTTTTACAGCACCGCCAAGCATGAAGCATCTAGCACCACTGAAGCACTCTCCTCCAACTTCCTCTTGTTAGTCAACAAGTCTTTCATGAACTTCGCATACTTAGGCATTTGAGCTAATGCCTCTACAAAAGGAATGTTGATTTGGAGTTGCTTGAATAAACTCAGGAACTTCTTATACTATTCATCCCCTTGGTCATTCTTCAATCTAGAGGGATAAGGGATTCTTGGCTTGAAAGGTGGGGATGCCACCTCTTTCTCTTTCTTTGCTCCCTCCTCAACCTCTATAACCTTAGGTGTGTGTTCTTTCGGTTTCTCACTCGAAAACCTCCCTTCAACCTCACGACCACTTCACAAAGTGATCGCCTTCACATGTTCTCTAGAGTTGGTTTCCGTATTGCTTGGTAAACTTCCATGTGGCTTTTCGGAGAGAGACTTCGCAATTTGCCCCACCTGATTTTCGTGGTTGTGCATAGAGGGGGTGTGGTTGTGAAGTGTAGCCTCGACTGATTCAAACCGTGTATTTGCAGATTGAACAAATCTAGCGAAGTGCTTCTCTAAATCCATCATTCGGGTTTCCAAGCCTGAAATTCTGTTTTCCACTTGAGGGGCTTGTTGTTGTTGTTGGAAACACGGTGGCCCCATGGCCTTTTGTGGTCCTTGATTACTCCATGAAAAGTTAGGATGATTCTTCCAACCTGGATTGTAAGTATTGCTATATCGGTTCCCTTGAGGTCTCATGCCATTACCTACAAAGTCAACGTTTTCCACTAAAGAAACATCACCAATAACGATCGGGCAATCGGAGGGAGCATGTCCTCCACCACAACCGGTGCAATTGGTCACGACCGCGACTTTATTCGAATCTATGAGATCTAGCTTCTTACTAAGACTCTCTACTTGCGCCGCCAATGAGGTTACCGCATCAATTTCATTGAGACCGGCCACCTTTTTCTTCTCCCTAGCATTCCATTGGTAGCTATTTAACCCCATTTCCTCAATTAATTGACGAGCCTCATCGGGAGTTTTGCTACCTAAGGTACCTCTTGCTGCCGCATCTAAGAGTTACCTTGTACTTGGGTTCAAACAATTGTAAAAGGTTTGAACAATCATCCACTCTAGGAATCCGTGTTACAGACACTTTCTCAGGAGTTCCTTGAACCTTTCCCATGTCTCGAATAGAGACTACAATTCCAACTGAACAAAGGACGAGATCTCATTCCTAAGCTTTGCTGATTTTACGGGAGAAAAATAACGGGCTAGAAAAGCTTCTGCCATCTCCTCCCATGTAGTAGTTGATGCTCTAGGTAATTAGTGTAGCCACTGCTTCGCTCTCCCCTTCAAGGAAAATGGGAAGGCTCTCAATTTGATGGCATCATCCGTCACCCCATTTATCTTCAGCATATTGCACATCTCGAGAAAGCTCTCTATGTGACTATTTGGATCCTCATCTGCCAAACCGTTGAATTGTGCAGACTGCTGCAGCATATGGATGAATGCCGGCCTTAGCTCGAAGTTCTGAGCTGTAATCAGAGGACGTATAATACTTGATTATGTCCCCAACACTGAAGGTCTAGCATAGTTGGATAGTGTTCGCTGTTGCTCATTCTGTCCTGCCATGTTTTTAGATTCTTCTGCTTCAAAATCAGCTGAATTATGTTGTTCTTGCACTGGTTCTTTCCCTTTTCTTCTAAGTGTACGTTCAAGCTCAGGGTATCCTTCAATCAATATTGATGGATTCCCTCGGGTCATAACCTAGAGCTGCACCAAAAAGAAAGAAAAAGAAAATCAGAACAATGATAGAATAAGAAGATGTGAAATAGAATGTGTGGTGAAATAGCTAAGAAAACAAAGTGCAAAGTATTTCTAAACACCTAGCTCCCCGGCAACGGCGCCAAAAACTTGACAAGATAACCTTGCGTATATCCCGCAAGTGCACGGGTTTGTCGAAGTAATAATCCCGGGTGAGCAAGTATCGAATCCACAAGGAGTAGGGAATAAAAATACTTAATTTGATTCTTAGCTATGTAAAAGATCAATGATAATGAGTGTGACAATGATTCAATTATCAACAGTAAAAGCAACAAGTAAGAGAGGAAAAGTAAAGAAGGGGAGAAATCGTTAATTACATAGTGAGTCAAGGGATTCCAAGTGATAATTACATACAATGATTCAAGTGCAAGAACCCTCTATTATGCTTCCTAATCAATGCAATGGTGAGTCGTGGAAATCGTTAATTACATAGTCCCAAATCTAAGGTCAACTATGCCTAACTCTATACATGTCCCGGAGGAGAAATCGAACAATCTCAACACCTCGCACTCGCATTGGGTTGCAATGAGCTCTAGGGATTCCAAGTGATAAATCTCTTCCTAATTATAGACCTAACCCTTTGGTCCAGGTGGAAGGTCCCTAACCACAATCAAGCCCTAGATACTAAGATCACCTCAACGCTTCACTCCGTTGCACGCGCAACTAAGCCCCAGCGGAAGCTCATCCCTTAGACCATTCACTCTATTATGGCCATAAAGAACTCGAGGAACAGAGGTAGAATCTATCACGCCGTAAGGGAAAAGGGACGCTCCTGTACCTCTCGACTCACCCTCTCCAACCTAGCTTTGTCTAACGCTCGTGGTGTGTCACTCACTCACATGGTTACCAACAAGAACTCTGAACCCTAGTGTCACTCTAGAGGAAATGTTCATACAATCAAGCATTCAAGGTTGGAACTCACAATAAACATCAATTTATTGAAAGCATAATAAAGAGGTTCAAAGAAACAAATACATCCTAGGGTTCACAATACCCGAGTACCCACTAGGGGTTTAGCTCTCCATGGAGCTAACTACAATCAAAGAAATAGAATGTAAAAGCAATGAATCCATAAAGAAACCCCCTCGATAGTCATGTCGATGGTCTTGTGGAAAGTCCTCTACTCGTCGTAAAAGGATTCCCTGGTCCTGTATTGGATACGCCTCGACGGAAGCGCCCTTACCAACCTTCTTCCTAAGGAATGATGATGTCAGAGCCGTAGAACCTCTCCAAAACCTTGGCCAATACCCCTCAAAACCCTAGCCGAAGCCCTCTTTCAAGTTGGGGAAAAGATGGAGAAAAGAATACCAAAATCGGGGCTAAATCGGCTTTAAATAGGGCTGGAATTGGGCGACTACATGGGCGTGGATGCTCCACGCGCCCGTGTGGAATTTCCACACAGCCGTGGATAATTTCCACACGCCCTTGTGGATTCTCTGTTTCTCTAGTTTCTCGGCCGACATGAGCAGTGCTGCTACAGTATATCCTTCAGTGCTCTGCTACAGTATCGACCTGAATAGCTTCCCAATTCCATACTTTCATCGGGGTAACGCAAACGGGCACATGTTCACGTCATGGATCACTTGCTTCTTCAATGGTGTACACATTGGTGGAGCTCTTGTTCTATGTGCATAAGTCTGAATGCTCGAATGTGACTGTCTTTCTGCCCCTCCAAATGGTTGTGCCCACTCGAATAGGAGGAGGTTGGCACACACTCTAGCATCTCACACCTAACCTATGTCTTCCCGTTTGAACCTTAGCAAGATTTCCTCCAAAATTGCTGCATTATGATCCACATTGACCTATTTGCTTCATACTTGGCCTCATAATCCTACCTTCATAAAAGTAACATAAAAACACACATATTAGTGTAAAAACCCGAGAAAAGTAATGCTCAACATAAGGAATGAACGCTTTGCATTCGTATTGCACAAGTACTTATCAGAGGAGTATGGGTACTTGCTAACAAATTACCCCAGTACTCTAACCCCGCAGTGAGTATACTGAGCTTTATGTAGACAGGGGCAGTATGAGCCAGGAGTGTCCAAGGCCTCATGGTTGTCCCGGCCAAGCTATAGAACCTTACACTCAGTCCTTAGCTGATCTGTGAATGGTCGACGTGACAGCATAGGTATTCTGTGCGGCAGGAGTTACTCTATTTATATTCCATGGTACAGAACGAGACGATTCACCTGAGCCACGTGGTAGTAGAGTTCCTAAGGCACCAGGGCCAGTACATGAGAGTGGGCATATTATTTGCTTGCCCTTACATCACTAGACCTGTCCTGGGGATGGGCCTATTAGATGCTATCCGAGGTGCCGAAAAAACGGTCGTCCCCTCCAATTTTAGCCTCGATACGATCAAGATGATGTGATTAGTGTGTAGATATAGGCCCGGAGCTTACATTTTAGCTACGCCTACCGCACAAAGCGCCAAGGGCAGAGGAGACACAGTGGAATATTCATGGCAGATTCCTGAGCCTCAGCCTACAGCGATGGAGACCGAGGTTTCTATACCCTTGTTTCCTTCCTCCCCAGCCTATGATCGTCTTGAGTGGTGATAAGTGCTTGAGTGAACATGTTTTTATGCATGTTTTACATACATTGAGCATCATATTTTATACGGTTTATGTCTCATTTCGTGTATTGGGTGTTCTTTTATGCATATAGGTTGTGAAGGCATTGGGATTTCAAAAGGGAGCGAAGATAGGCTATTATGGCATAATATTGGGAGTTCTTGTACAAATCAAGTTGGAAGACACAAGAGGAGTTCGTGTATGAGGAGATGTGTGCCAACTTCCATAGTTTTTGCAAGCCAAGTTATTAATGGAAGGGCACAAAGGCAGCCATGTCTCCACATCCCTCCTCTTTGTAAAGATTTCAAGACCTTTCAAGACGCATTGATGAAGGAAAAGCCGTATAGCCTACCATATGATCGTGTGCCCGATCGTGTGGCCTTAAGAGGAGATTGTTTATCATCGCGTTTGTGGAAATCACCGTGAGCGAAAGTGCTCGTAGCAGATTCACGTTTCACGCGCCCGCTGCGAAATTCGCAGCGACCGCGTGGAAATTCTCGCAGCCCGCACGCGGGCGTAGGGAAAATCCACGCGGCGCGTGCAGGGGAGCACGTGACGACGCGTTGTGAGGCCTATAAATAGCCGTTTTGCCCTATTCTTTCTCATCTTTTTGTGCGGCTCTTGAGGGGTGAGACGGCTAGGGGTTTGGAGAGGAGGTCTTTCAGGCTTTGGAGGCGCTTCATCACCAACTTTGATCGATTCCTCCTCCGTCATAGCATCAAGGAAGCCACCGGTGAACCTAGCTCGAGTGGGTCCTTCAAGACGTCAAAGCTCTCCATCAAGGCCATCAGTTCATACATAAGAGGGTTTTATTTCTATGGTTTTTAATGTACTTTCATTCATTGATGGTGTGTTTTGTATGTTGCTCCATGGAGGGCTAAAAACCCTAGAGGGTATTTGGGCTTGTGAACCCTAGGATTCTCATCTTTTGTGGATTTGCTTTTGTGTTTCTATTTAATCCGAGTTTGATTAAGTTTCATTCTTGATTGTTTAATGCTTGCTTGCCTAATTGATCTTATGGTTATTTGGTTTGCATGATTTGTTGCCTTGGTGGGAGAGAGATCTCCATTAGGGTTAGAACCTCAAGATTGAAGAGGGTTGAGAGGGTGAATCATGAGATAGTGAAGTATCCCCTTTCCCTCCGATTGGTGTATTCTATCTCCATTCCCTAAGCTCTATGCAACCATATTTGGTGGGAAGCGTGAGATTGCTCGATTTCTCCGCGGGACCTTGTAGGGGGTTAGGATCCTTCGCGGGAATTAGGGTTGGATCAATCTTTAGGAATTGGATACACAATTTGGAATCCCTAGAGTGCTTTGCGGTCATATGTGGTGTGAGGTGTTGAGATTGAGCGATTTCTCCACCGGGACCTCGTAGGGGGACTAGTATCGGTGATCTAGAGATAGACCCGATTATGTTTGGATTTCCACGACTTAACTTACTCATCATAGAAACACTTTGCTTATCCGTACCTAATACACGAATCCTAGGGGGAGCAATGCCCGAATACCCCACTTTTACTGATTGAGATTCTTCCTCCATTTTACCCTTGCATATTCGTCTCCGGTGTTCATCTCTTCGCACATTAGATCACCACACTATCCCATTATCATTAGGCTAGATAGCAGAGAAGAAGTTAGTACTAGTAGCCCTGTTCCCTGTGGATTCGACTACCCGACTCACCGGGTATTTATTACTTCGACACCCGTGCACTTGCGGTACACACACGCATATTCGGACGTGTCAAGTTTTTGGCGCCGTTGCCGGGGAATAGGATACTAGGAACGCTAGGACTTTGTTGCTCTAGCCATTTATCCATTTTTCATTTTATTTTTCTATTCCACACTTTCTTGTTCTTCCATCATTCTCATTGGTTTTTATTTTGTTTTCATCCATTTCACTTTATCTTCTTCCACCGTTCTATTGTGTTTTATTTTGTCTTACTTACTTTTTCTTGCATGGAACTTGAATGATGATTAATCCAATTTTAAACTTATATTTTCAGGTTGAAGCTCTCACTAGAAAACTTGATCAATTTGTTAATGTTCATCAACATCACAATCCATATCGCATCAACTATCATCCAAATCAAAGGAGCTACCCAAATCTCTTGTGGGATATTGATGAACAACAATGGGAAGCACCTCAAGAAGAATTTCAGATGGATGAGAAGCTTGAAGATGATGTACTTCGGTTGGAAAGAGTGTTACCGAGATTTATTGAAGCCACCGATGCCCGTTTCCAAAATATTGAGGCCACATTAAGTTGTCACGAGGTCTCCATCAAAAACATTGAACATCAATTAGGAGAGATCTTGGACATGCTTGCTAAGGAAAAAGAAGAATTTGAACAAGCAAGGCAAGTATCTCCGGGACATGATGAGGCCATGAGCAACATTGAAGAAGTTGGGCAAATTGAGTACATTGATGTAGAAAATAAAAAGAAAGAAGTTGAATATCATTTTAAGATTTTGGATTGTATGAATGAAGATTGTGCTTGTGAGCGAGGAAATTTTCAAGGGAATTTGCTTGTCTCATGTTCCTCTCAAGTTGAAAATACACAAGAAGAAGCAAACCCCAAGTTAATGGAACAAGCATCTTTCTTTAGGATTGATCAACTCTTACAATGCAAGAGAGAAGTTTTGGGAAGGGAAGAAGATGTGGGTAGGAGATTGAAGCCATCCAATGACCCACCTGTGCTAAGCTTGGATAATTCCCAACCCAAATTGTTTCCTGGAGGCCAAAAAGTAAGATGGTTGGAGTTTCCAACAAATACTTCACCCCGGCAAGTTGATTCTTGGTTTAAAGGAAGTAGCTATGCAATGTCTAGTCGGGAGGAACACACTCTTCTCAAGCCTCCATAAGGTAAGGGAAGAGGTACGTCAAGCTTTAGTGACGTAAAACAAAGCGCTTCTTGGGAGGCAACCCAAGTTTTTTTAATTGTTTTTCTAGTTTAGATTTTTCATTTCTATAGTAATAAATTCATGAGTGGGTGCTTTGATGAATTTTTTTGTTGGTGTTGAAGTTTTCATGGAAAAATTTTTGGTGATTTAACTTGATTTTTCGTGTATGTGGCATGGTTTAGGGAGTAATTCATGTTTATAGTTGAAGAATTAGTGTTAATTTGAAGTTTGGAGCCTTGCGTGGGACCTGCTCGCAGAAATTTTTAGCAGCTCACACGGTCGCGTGGAATTTCCACGCGGTCAGTCAAGATCTCACGCTGGGGTGTGGAATTTCCACACCCCCATGTGGCTTATAAGAATATGAGGGGTCACTTTTTCATTATCTTCATCACTTTTTACCCTTCATGTCCCACTTCTCCATCTTCAAGAATCCAAACTTTTGAGCACAAAACTAAGTTCTTCAACTCCTTTGAGATTTAAAAGTGTTTTGCCGGCATTTGCATTAAGTTTCCTTCACCAATTTGCACCGGTAAGCTTCATCTTCTCCCATTTTCTCCATGCTCTTATTTTGCCAATCCATGAAGTTTTCTTGGTTTATAAGTGTTGTTTTTCATGAAAAAAATTATGTAGAAACACTTTAGAATGTATGGATCGAAAACTTTTGGAAGCGTTGGAGCCCAATCATGGCTTCTTGGCCATGGTTAGGCGCCCACGCGGGCGCGTGGCCGGCCCACACGCCCGCGTGGGCAGGGCCAGCCGTTTGGCCGCGCTCCCACGCGGGCGCGCGGCCAGCCCACGCGCCCGCGTGGGCTGGCCAGCCGCTCGGCTGCGTGCCCACGCGCGTGGGTGCGGCCAGCCCGCTCGGCTGCGTGCACCAGCGCCCGCGCTGGGCGGCCGGCCACGCGTGGGTTGGGCGCCCACGCGGGCGCGCGCCCAGCCCACGCGCCCGCGTGGGTTGGCCAGCCAGCGCGGTTGGCCCACGCGGCCGCGTGGCGCCCTGGCCGAGACCAGAACACGCCCACGCGGGCGCGTGGCTTCCCCACACGCCCGCGTGGGCTGGAAAAGCACCCAATAAGGCCAGAAAAGTGCTTGGCTTGTCCTCCACGCCCGCGTGGAGCCCTGTACTCATCAAATTCATGCTTAACTGACTTCCTTTGAAGCTTTATTTGCAGGCATGACACCAAGGACCGAAAAACTGATTCCGAAATGCTTTGGTTTCATACGGTTAACCTTGGATGAGAACATTCTTTTGGCACACCGGCAACACCAGAAGACGACGTCGATGCTTGAGGCGTCCCACTCATGATTCTTTAGTTTCCTCTACTTTTTGTTTTTCATTTTAGTCTTTTTGCCTTATTTTTATCTTTTTAGACTTTAGTTAACTTTTGTGTTTTTGTTTTTGTTTGTGTGTTTTACTAATAAAAAAACTCGTACATCTTTTTCTTTTTGTTGAGCTTCACTGAACCCCCTTATATACGTGCGAGGATGGCCTTGAGAGTGATGTTGATGGTGTTTTTAGTCATAGACACGATCATGTGCGTTGTCCCATGGTTGTGTGAGCTTCACAACCCTATACAACAAGCCCATGAGTTAGACTTCACCAAAGCGATTAATGAAAGTTCGGGGGAGTATTGTTTTTAATTGCATTCCCACACACATTATGCTTCCATTGTTATTATTTTTTTATTGTGCTTGCATGCGTACATTGAGGACAATGTACATCTTAAGTGTGGGGGAGGGTTCACCTTATACATGACCTTTTACTTGTGTTTTCATGAGCATGCTCTTGTTGCCAATGAAGGTTCACCTTAGGGTTAAGAGTTTAATTCTTAGTTTTTTTGGAGGTTATAAACATGGATTTTTATCATGCTCTAGTTTTCATCCAATTTCATTGAATATTTTTTTGTCCGATTGCTCTTTGTGCACTTCTCTCACTCATTAGACCTATGAAGACTCTAGTTCATTATGTTTGAGACTTTAGTATGCTAGTTTTATTTATAATCAGAAAAAGAAAAAAAGGAATGGAAATTGTTTGTTGTTTGTACATAGGGTGTGGAAAAAAAGCTACCACCCATGATGTATGTAGCTACTCTCATAAGTCGGATACTTGTTATGCACTAATGAGAGAAAGAGCTATCTCATGGGATGTGTGAAAGCTACCACCCTTGGTAGAAAGAGCTACCACCTCCAAAGTGTGAAAGCCACCCGGGAGGCATCTTGGGAAAGGGGCTACCTTAGAGGATTGTGTGAAGCTACTACCTATTCTTTTTTTGTTCATAAATAAGTCCCGCTTTTAATAAGAACTTGGTAGTGGACATAGTGTTGACATGAGTTGAGTTTTTCACACACACACGCATTCGGATTTTTATCATATTCATTTTTTTGATTGGATTGTTTGCTAGAGCATTGATTGTTTTTTTGTCTAGTGTTTTATTTTTCTCCATAACTTTAGAATTTCATTCTTGTACCTTCTTGGTGAACCTAAGGCCAATCACTTCTCTTTTTATTCCCATGAGTTTAATGTTTAATTTTTGCTTGAGGGGCAAGCAAAGGCTTAAGTGTGGGGGAGTTTGATAAGTGCTTGAGTGAACATGTTTTTTTATGCATGTTTTACATACATTGAGCATCATATTTTTATACGGTTTATGTCTCATTTCGTGTATTGGGTGTTCTTTTTATGCATATAGGTTGTGAAGGCATTGGGATTTCAAAAGGGAGCGAAGATAGGCTATTATGGCATAATATTGGGAGTTCTTGTACAAATCAAGTTGGAAGACACAAGAGGAGTTCGTGTATGAGGAGATGTGTGCCAACTTCCATAGTTTTTGCAAGCCAAGTTATTAATGGAAGGGCACAAAGGCAGCCATGTCTCCACATCCCTCCTCTTTGTAAAGATTTCAAGACCTTTCAAGACGCATTGATGAAGGAAAAAGCCGTATAGCCTACCATATGATCGTGGGCCCGACCGTGTGGCCTTAAGAGGAGATTGTTTATCATCGCGTTTGTGAAAAATCATCGTAGCGAAAGTGTCAGTAGCGAATTACCGTAAACGCACTCATCGTAGCAGAATTCATCGCTCACGCGCCCGGCTGAAATTCCGCGCGACCGCGTGGAAATCTCGCAGCCCACGCGGGCGCGTGGAAAAATCCACGCGGGCGCGTGGGGGGCACGTGATGACAGCGTTGTGAGGCCTATAAATAGCCGCTTTTGCCCTATTCTTTCTCATCTTTTTGTGCGGCTCTTGAGGGGTGAGACGGCTAGGGGTTTGGAGAGGAGGTCTTTGTGGCTTTGGAGGCGCTTCGTCACCAACTTTGATCGATTCCTCCTCCGTCATAGCATCAAGGAAGCCACCGGTGAACCTAGCTTCGGAGTGGGTCCTTCAAGACGTCGAAGCTCTCCATCAAGGCCATCGGTTCATACATAAGGGGGTTTATTTCTATGGTTTTAATGTACTTTCATTCATTGATGGTGTGTTTTTGTATGTTGCTCCATGGAGGGCTAAAAACCCTAGAGGGTATTTGGGCTTGTGAACCCTAGGATTCTCATCTTTTGTGGATTTGCTTTTGTGTTTCTATTTAATCCGAGTTTGATTAAGTTTCATTCTTGATTGTTTAATGCTTGCTTGCCTAATTGATCTTATGGTTATTTGGTTTGCATGATTTGTTGCCTTGGTGGGAGAGAGATCTCCATTAGGGTTAGAACCTCAAGATTGAAGAGGGTTGAGAGGGTGAATCATGAGATAGTGAAGTATCCCCTTTCCCCTCCGATTGGTGTATTCTATCTCCATTCCCTAAGCTCTATGCAACCATATTTGGTGGGAGGCGTGAGATTGCTCGATTTCTCCGCCGGGACCTTGTAGGGGGTTAGGATCCTTCGCCGGGAATTAGGGTTGGATCAATCTTTAGGAATTGGATACACAATTTGGAATCCCTAGAGTGCTTTTGCGGTCATATGTGGTGTGAGGTGTTGAGATTGAGCGATTTCTCCACCGGGTCCTCGTGAGGGGGACTAGTATCGGTGATCTAGAGATAGACCCGATTATGTTTGGATTTCCACGACTTAACTTACTCATCATAGAAACACTTTGCTTATCCGAGTACCTAATACCGAATCCTAGGGGAGCAATGCCCGAATACTCCCACTTTTTACTCGATTGAGATTCTTCCTCCATTTTACCCTTGCATATTCGTCTCCGGTGTTCATCTATTCGCACATTAGATCACCACACTATCCCATTATCATTAGGCTAGATAGCAGAGAAGAAGTTAGTACTAGTAGCCCTGTTCCCTGTGGATTCGACTACCCGACTCACCGGGTATTTATTACTTCGACACCCGTGCACTTGCGGTACACACACGCATATTCGGACGTGTCAAGTGGCTCGATGATGCTGTGGGTGAGCTTTGGACCGAGATAACCGAGGTCCGGGCTATATAAGTTGCGCAGTATGCAGGGATGATGATGCGTCTGGAATATACAGCTGTTATTAGAGCGAGATGCGTCCTCACCTTTCATCAGGAGATCGAGGACGCCCAAGGCCCTGCTAGCATTACCATCGTTATCTCCACCAGTACCATTTGATTTAGCACCCGCAGCGCCAACAGAGCCGACCGCCGACAACACCGAGACTTGATACACTTTTCATTCATTTATTTTTGCATTATCTTTTGGACTTGTACACTCAGAAAAGAACCTTCCTTCTGAGTTTATTTACTTTATTTTGTCTCGAGTTGTATTCATTGCTCTATCTTTTATATACTCGAGTTGTTTTGTTTATTGTGCTTCACTAAACCCCCTTGTGTATGTGTGCAAATGGTCTTCTTAGTATAGGAATTAAGAATTAGTTATGGACACGGCTAAAGTGTTTTTACACTTGGTCGTGTGCTTCATAACCCGTTGGAAATTCACTCCTAAGGATTTAGCTCCACCAAACGCATCATTAGGAGTCAGGGGAGTATTGTTTCAATTGCCACTCCCACATATATTATTGATTGTTATATGTTTTAGTGTGCTTGCATGTGTACATTGAGGACAATGTTCAACTTATGTATAGGGGAGAGTTTCATAGTGCACATGTCTTTTCTACATAAGTTTTGATTGACATACATGCTCACGTAGCCAATGGCGGTTCACCTTAGTTTTGATTGTCTTCTTGAGTTTAGGTGAATTTTTAACATTGAATGTCTTCATGCTCTAGTTTTTACTTGAAGTTTTAGGAATTTTTGCCCGATTGACACTTGTTGCACTACTCGCTCATTAAATTCTATTGGATTATCAAGTTCACTGTTAAATGGACTAGTTAGTGTTATTTCTTTTGAGAATTTTGTAAAAAAATGGAAAAAGAGAAAAATTTATATACGTTGGTTGTGCATTATGGGTGGAAAGAGCTACCACCTATGATGTATGAAGCTACTCTCATAAGTTGGAAACTAATTATCCCCTATTGAGAGAAAGGGCTATCTCATAGGATGAGTGAAAGATACTACCCTATTAGAAAGAACTACCACCTCAAAAGTATGAAAGCCACCTTAGCGGCAGCTTTGGAAAGGGCTACCTTAGAGGATGTTGAAGCTACTACCTTGGGTTTGTTTTGTTGTGTTTTGTAGATAAATAAGTCCCTTATACTCAGAATTTTGAGGAGTATACCTTGGGTTTAATTGAGTGAGTTTACACACACTTACACAATTATGGGTTGATGTCCTTTTTGATTCAAGTTTTTATCTAGAGCATTGATTTTTCATATTTAGTGTTGGAAGTTCCCTTTCTTGTAGAATGCTCTCTTTGCATGTTTTGTGAACCTAAGGCCAAGACCTTTCACTATTCCTTCTTCTTTACTTCAATGTTTGGTTTTGCTTGAGGACAAGCAACAACTTAAGTGTGGGGCAGTTTTATGAGTTCTTGTATGTTAAAAATGCAAAGTATTCTTTCCTTATGATGGGCATTACTTTTATCAGATTTTAGCACTAATACATGTGTATTTGTGTTTATTTGCGCATGTAGGGTTGTGAAGCCAAAAGTGAGACAAAGAAGCCAATATAGATCACGAATGCACTATTTGATGAAGTCTTGGAAGGAACAAACGCAAAGACACAAGTCGGGCTCAAGGATACATGAATGTGTGCCAACATCAATGAATTTAAGCAATGAAAATGAGTTGGAGGGGCACGACGGTAGTCGCATTTGTGTATCCCGACTTGTCCAATGATAGCATGATCTTCACTAATAAAGCCTTTTTATTGAAGAAACAGCACAATCTACGCATAGATGTGTGCCTTTTTATGTTGCCTCGATGAAAAACATGGAATCAGGAGTGTTTTTGGCTGGCACTGTAGCAGTTACTGTTCACAGTCAGCTGAAAATCAGATTTCCAGAGAATCCCCACGCTCATGTGGAAATAATAGAGGGGCATGTGGAAAATCCACATACCAGTGTGGATGCGCGATTCCTACCTATTTAAGCCGCGATTCAGCCTGATTTGAGAATCCTTCTTTCCATCTTTTCTCCACCTCTTGAGAGGCTTTTGGCTAGGTGATAAGTGCTTGAGTGAACATGTTTTTATGCATGTTTTACATACATTGAGCATCATATTTTATACAGTTTATGTCTCATTTCGTGTATTGGGTGTTCTTTTATGCATATAGGTTGTGAAGGCATTGGGATTTCAAAAGGGAGCGAAGATAGGCTATCATGGCATAATATTGGGAGTTCTTGTACAAATCAAGTTGGAAGACACAAGAGGAGTTTGTGTATGAGGAGATGTGTGCCAACTTCCATAGTTTTTTTGCAAGCCAAGTTATTAATGGAAGGGCACAAAGGCAGCCATGTCTCCACATTCCTCCTCTTTGTAAAGATTTCAAGACCTTTCAAGACGTATTGATGAAGGAAAAAGCCAGTATAGCCTACCATATGATCGTGTGCCCGATCGTGTGGCCTTAAGAGGAGAATGTTTATCATCATGTAGCAAAAAGTACTGCATGACAAAGACTGTAGCAAAATTACTATGCGAGTGCATCGTGGAAATTCCCTGCGCACCCACGCTGGGCTCGTAGGGAAATCCATCGGCGCGTGGGGGCACGTGACAGACGTGTTGTGAGGCTATAAATACACCTTTTGGCCGATTCTAAAGCGACTTTTTGCGGAGCTTTGAGCATAGACATTGAGAGAGAGGCGGCTAGGGTTTGAGGAGAAGGTCTTTGCCGATTGAGAGGGAGTTCTTCACCAACTTTGATAGGTTCCTTCGACGTCATAGCATCTTGGGGAGCCATTGGCGACCTAGCTTCGGAGAGGAACCCTTCAAGACGTAGAACTACCAATCAAGGCCAATCCGCGCGAATTCGAGGTGGTTTTCTCTATGGGTTTTATTGCTTTTCATTGTATCCATTATTGTTTTGTAACTAGGCCCATGGAGGGCTAAACCCTAGTGGGTATTTGGGCATGTGAACCCTAAGATTTATATTTTGAATTGATTCTCTTAATGCTTCTAGTTAATCCGAGTTGTCTTGAGTTTTAATCTTGTGATTTAATTGCTTGCTAGTGTTGTTAATCCTTGTGGTTGATTTACATTGCATGATTTAATACTTTGATGTGAGAGGTCTCCATTATAGTTAGATTTCCAAGATTAAAGAGGGTTGAGAGGGTGAGCCTTGAGATGGAGGAGTGTCCCCTTTCCCCTTCGATTGAGTGTTTCCTATCTCCGTATTCCATATTCTCTTTGCAACCATATTTGGTGTGAGGCGTGAGATTGCTCGATTTCTCCGCCGGGACCTTGTAGGGGGTTAGGATCCTTCGCCGGGAATTAGGGTTGGATCTACATTTAGGAATCGGTTTCACTCTTAGGTTTCCTTGTAGCATAATGCGGTCATATAGGGTGTGAAGTGTTGAGATTGGTCGATTTCTCCACCGGGACCTTGTAGGGGACTAGTGCCTTTTGCTTGGAGACAAGGATTGGTTATCGTTGGATTACCTCGACTCATTAGACTCGATTCTAGAGCATTTAGTGAATCTTGAGCTTCAAGGAAGATCTTAGGGGGATCATTGCCCGAATACCTCATCCTTAGTGATTGAGACTCTTCTACTTTATTTCTTGCATACTCGTTTGCTTTGCTTGCAATTAGTTCACTTCATCATATTCATTGATTCCGACTAGACAATTGAGAAGTGGTTATTACTAATACTTCCATTCCCTGTGGATTCGACTACCCACTCACCGGGGTAATTATTACTTCGACACCCGTGCACTTGCGGTTTACACGCATATTCGGATGCTTGTCAAGTTTTTGGCGCCGTTGCCGGGGAATCGGGATATTAGGAACACTAGGACTTGATTACTTTAGTCATTCACATTTTTCTTTTGCTTTTCTATCTCACACTTCTCTCTTCCGCATTTCTCGTTATTTTGTACCCTTGTTTCTTTCTCCTTATTAAGTGAACAGTGATTCCTGGTTTTTCTTTATATTTCAGGACAATGTTGGACGTAGCATTGCTAATGGAGACAATAAAGGGGCAAATGGCATCTAATGAGAAAAAGATAGAACAAGTTGTAGCATACCTAGACTCGAGCAAGCTATATGATGAGGTTTTGGGGTTTAGGACAACCGAACTGCAGGAGATAGTTCAAGGACATGAAATATCTTATCAAGGGGCTGAATTGTCGAGCCTGTTAGAAGACTTCGACAAGTCTGCATTTATGTCTTTTAAGAATGGAGCTGAAAATAAACTAGTAGAATTCTCCATATCTATTTCAAGGAAAGTTGCAACTGGGTCAATTGGGCCTGAATCCGAGACAAGTGATGAAGATGAGACCATCGGTTGTGTTGAATCAATATCGTCAATTGAGGTTTGTAATTTGGATGATGGAGTAAATGATGAAGATGTTTTGGGGGACCTTGGTTTGAGTGAGCTAGTGCAGGAGGTAATTGAGGAAGGAGTCGAAGACACCTCGCAAGGGTTTGAAGAAATCGATCAGAAACAAGCAAGCGGTCGCGACCAGTCGATGGAAGAACCCCTCGAGTTAGAGTCGAAAAACATTACCGGAACATTTGGAGTATGCATTCCTCGCTGATGGGTCAAAGTTGCGGTGATCATTGCTTCAAATCTTTCGCCGGGGCAAAAAGAGAAACTTGTCACCATGTTGAAGTTGCACAAAACAACCATAGCTTGGAAAATCTCAGATATCAAGGGAATAAATCCTTCCTTTTGCACTCACAATATTTTGATCGAAGATAATTACAAAACCGTGATTCAACCTCAACGAAGACTAAACCCGAATATGAAAGAGGTGGTAAAAGCGGACGTTTTGAAACTTCTAGACCCAGGAATTATTTATCCCATTTCGGATAGTGCTTGGGTGAGCCCAACACAAGTGGTACCAAAGAAGGGTGGCATGACGGTGGTTAAAAATGAGCAAAATGAATTAATTCCGACAAGAACAGTGACGGGGTGGCGAGTTTGCATTGATTATCGGAGATTGAATGATGCCACAAGGAAGGATCACTTTCCATTGCCATTCATTGATCAAATGTTAGAACGATTAGCTGGCCACAAATTCTATTGTTTTCTAGATGGTATGTCGGGATATTTCCAAATTCCAATTGCCCCCGAGGATCAAGAGAAAACAACCTTTACATGTCCTTTTGGTACTTTTGCTTATAGACGAATGCCATTCGGACTTTGTAACGCTCCCGCTACCTTCCAAAGATGTATGACGGCTATTTTTGATGACTTGATAGAAGATGTAATGGAGGTTTTCATGGATGATTTTTCGGTATTCAGAAATTCTTTCGAGACATGCTTGAAAAATCTTGAGAAGGTGCTTATGCGGTGTGAAGAGATGAATTTGGCTTTGAATTGGGAGAAATGCCACTTCATGGTCCAAGAGAGAATTGTTCTTGGTCATAAAATTTCTAGCCAAGGAATTGAAGTTGATCGGGCAAAAATCGAAACCATCGAAAAACTACCTCCTCCAACTAATGTCAAGGCAATTAGGAGTTTCTTGGGCCATGCAGGTTTCTATCGTCGATTCATCAAAGATTTTTCGAAAATAGCTCAGCCGTTGACCAAGTTGTTGGAGAAAGATGTCCCATTTGAGTTTAATGATGCTTGTTTGCTTGCCTTCAACATTTTAAAAGAAAAACTCGTACAAGCACCAATCCTTATCTCACCAGATTGGAACCTTCCCTTTGAACTTATGTGTGATGCTAGTGATCATGCCGTGGGGGCTGTTCTAGGCCAAAGAAAAGATAAACATTTTCAGCTCATTTATTATGCGAGCAAGAGTTTGACAAACGCCCAAGAGAACTACACAACTACGGAGAAGGAATTGTTGGCTGTAGTTTTTGCATTTGACAAATTCAGATCATACCTCATTCTTTCACAAGTGGTTGTCTTCACAGATCATTCGGCGCTATGCTATCTAATGAACAAATCTGATGCGAAGCCAAGGCTGATTCGTTGGGTATTGTTACTGCAGAATTTGATGTTGAGATTAGGGACAAGAAAGGGGGCTGAAAAATGTGGTCGCAGATCACCTTTCTCGACTTGAAGGTGTAGAAGAAGAAGGGTCATGGAAGACTCGACATTAATGATGCATTTCCGAGGAGCATTTGTATAATCTGCAGGAAATTTCAGAAGTTGATACCCCGTGGTTCGCCGATTTCGCCAATTATTTATCGGGGAAAGTTCTACCTAGAGGATTTTCTTTTCAACAAAGGAAGAAATTCTTTGCCGACTTGAAGCATTTTTTTCTTGGGAGGATCCTTATCTTTTTCGTGATGTGCGAGCACCATATCGTGCGAAGATGTGTCTCACAAAAAGAAGGATGGGATATTTTTAGCTCATTGTCACCGGGACCGGGTGGGCGGTCATTATGCTTCGAGGAGGACGGCCGAAAAGGTCCCTGGCACTGGTTTTTATTGGCCAACGTTATTTCAAGATGCAAGACAATTTGTACAATGTTGTGATAGTTGCCAAAGAGCAGGAATTTGTCTAAACGTGATGAGATGCCGCAAAATCCAATGCAGTTTTGTGAGGTTTTTGATGTGTGGGGTATCGACTTTATGGGGCCATTCCCTAGATCCAATGGGAATCATTATATCTTGGTCGCCGTGGACTATGTGTCTAAGTGGGTTAAGGCTCAAGCTCTCCCTACAAATGATGCTAGAACGGTAGTCAAATTCCTCAAGAAATTGTTCACTCGGTTCGGGACACCTAGGATCATCATAAGTGATCGAGGGACTCACTTTTGCAATGCACAACTTGAGAAAATTCTGAAAAGATATGGAGTGAACCATCGTCTTGCTACTCCGTATCATCCGCAAACAAGTGGACAGGTAGAGGTAACCAATAGAGAGTTGAAGAGAATTTTGTCCAAGTCGGTGGAGCACAGTCGGAAGGATTGGTCGGAAAGATTAGATGACACGTTGTGGGCATACCGGACAGCATACAAAACCACGGTGGAGACCACACCATATAACTTAGTCTATGGGAAAGCGTGCCATCTACCGGTAGAACTTGAGCACAAGGTATATTGGGCAATTAAAGCAATGAATTTCAACCTTTCTCGGGCAGGTGACCAAAGAAAGTTGCAATTGAATGAGTTAGATGAATGGCGTTTGAGAGCTTATGAAAATGCACGAATATACAAAGAAAGGATACGTCTATGGCATGACAAGCACATTAGACTGCACAAGGACTTCAAAGTAGGTGATCGAGTGTTACTCTTCAATTCTCGATTGAAGTTATTCCCGGGGAAACTAAAGTCAAGGTGGTTGGGACCATTTGAGGTCACTCAAGTATTTCAACACGGCGCAATCGAAATCACTCACCCGGAGAAGGGAACCTTCAAGGTAAACGGACATAGGTTAAAGCCTTACTTTGAAGGAGAGGTGCAAGATGCTAATAAAGAGGTTTTCCATCTTTATGATCCACCATGAGGTAAGGATAGGTACGTCAAGCTTAGTGACGTTAAACAAGCGCTTCTTGGGAGGCAACCCAAGTTTTTAGTTAGTTTTTAGACTTGAAATTTAATTCATGCAGTAATAATTTCATGAGTGTGTGCCTTGATCAATTTTTGTTGTTTGCTGGTGTTTCCATGAAATTTTTCAGTGATATGCATTATTTTTCATGTGTATGACATGGTTTAGGGTGTTTCCAATGTTAAATGTTGAACAGTTGGTGTCAATTTGGACTTTTAGGCCCTTAGTGGACTGTCTGCAGAAATTCTGCAGCCCACGCGGCCGCGTGGAATTTCCACGTGGTCGTGTACAGTACCCACGCGGGGGAGTGGCAAATCCACACCCCCATGTGCCTATAAGAATGTGAAGGGGCACTATTCATCATATTCCATTTTAAAGAACCCTTTCATCTTCCACTTTTTCACTCCTATAAAACTCAAGTTTTGATCTCTAAAACCATTTGTTTTCAATTCCTTGGGGGATTAGAAGTAATTTGCCGGAGTTTGCGCCGATTTTTCTTCTCCAATTTGCTCCGGTAAGCTCTCACTTTCTCCCACCCTTTCCATGTTCTTCAAGGTTATTTTCATGGAGTTTTCATGGTATTTGTGTGCTATTTTTCATAGGAAATCATGTTAGACACCTAATGAATGCTTGAGAATGATTTATGTGAGGCGTAGGAGCCCAACTCCGGCGAAATCGCAGGAGTCGGGCGTCCACGCAGCGCCGCGGGCTCCCGCCCACACGCCCGCGCGTGGCCGCCAGCAGCCGCAGGGCCACGCCGCCGCTGCGGGCCCCTTTGGCCGAGACGTGACCGCAGCCCACACGCCCGCATGGGCGGGCGCGCTGGGCGCCGCAGCTGGCCGGGCCGCGCCACTGGCTAGCCACGCCGCCCACGCGGCCGGGCTCGCAGACGGGCGCGTGCCGCCGCCAGCTGCCGACCGCAGCTCAGCGCGCCGCGTGCTCGCCCACGCGGGCACGCGCCACCGCCGAGCGCGTGCACGCGCCCACATCGGGCATGGCCAGCCCACGCCGCTCGCTGGGCGGACAGAGGCCGAAATGGCCTCGCTTTCCTCCGCTCGGCCCTCGCCGCGCGGTGCCCCTGCTTACACTGTATACATGCCGAATTGATGTTTTTACACATTTTCTTCGCAGATATGGCACCGCGGACCAAGAGATTGGCTCAGAAACGTCCTCGCCATGACGAGGGAGCCGACTCCACCACCGCGAGTGGACTTTCCCGACCCCGCTCATCGCAGAACGGTTCGAGCGCCTCGAATCTCAAGATTGGACAGTCACGATTTATTGACTGGGACGCACTAGAGGATATTGGTCTTGCTGAAGAGGTCAGAGAGCTAGTTAGTGTGGGAGGTTGGGACCCGATTGCTTGCTATTCGAGAGCCCGTCGGGACGAGATACCACCTTGGAGGTTCTTGCCTCGCTTTTCCTTCGATCGTGATGCGCTTGATACCGGCTTTTGACACGGAGGATGCCATTTGTTTCCGAGCCTTTGGTCAGCCGCATGGGATGTCTTTGACACAGTTCTCGATATATCTTGGGTTATACGATCCGGACTATACTGATACTATCGAGTACACACAGCTCCTCACCGATTACCCTCATGATCTCACTCCGGGCCAGGTTTTCCATGATTTATCGCGGCGATCGCCGTATTCTCCGTGCGACCGAAGGCCTTCTTGCCTCACTCGACCGCGCACGTGTACATTCATGCGCTCTCAGCCCGGTCGTTGATAGGTCGGGGAGATGGTACTGGTTCACTTCGCAGGACAGATCTTTTGTACCTCCATTCCATGGTCCATGGAGTCCCTCTCCACGTAGGATATATGGTCGCCGATTACTTTCGCCATCAGAGTGAGTACCTGCGGTTGGGAGCATTGTTCACGGGACCCTACATCACTCGTCTTATGTTCAAGATGGGTCTGATCCGCTCGGTCAGGGGCGAGGAGAGGGTCAGTAGCTCCGTACCATTGGGTTTGGTTACTCTCCGTTTGATGGGCATTGTGAGATGTCACGGGCTCGTGTGGATACGCACTAGTGGAGTCGTCATCTGAGGAAGATGAGGAGCCTGCTGAGGCGACAGAGGCACCATCTGCAGCCGAGCCCACGATCACCGAGGCAGCACCGATAGCATTCACTGATCCAAAGTCATCCACCTCTCGAGTACACGAGCGCCTGGCTCGACTCGAGGCTGTCGTTGCTACCATCTTGGAGAACCAGGTGCGGATTCTGGAGCGACTTGATCGTATTCATTAGACTGTCGACGAGGAGGTCTCATCCGCTTCTGTACCAGCGTCCGCGTCAGCACCAGCACCAGCTCCAGATGCCGACGCTTGAGGCGTCACACTCATGAGACTTTTTATTTTTTTGCATTTTATGTTTTTATGTGTTTCATCTTTAGTTTGTGGACTTTTGTGCTCAGAAAGGTTTCACCTTCTGAGAGTTATCCTTATGCTTTCGTTTTGTTATTTGTTTGCATTCGTATTCCCTTCTCTATTTTATTGAGCTTTACTGAACCCCTTGTATTCCGTGCAGTTGGCCTTGAGAGTGATGTTGTTGATGTTTTTAGTCATAGACACGATCATGTGCTTTATTCCATGGTCGTGTGAGCTTCACAACCGTTACAACGCGCCCTTGAGATAGACTTCACCAAATGTCCATGAGGAATTCCCGGGAGTATTGTTTTTAATTGCATTCCCCGCACACATGTTGCTTTCATTGATACTATTTTATTGTGCTTTACATGTGTACATTGAGGGCAATGTACATCTTAAGTGTGGGGGAGGGTTCACTTTATACATGACTTATACTTGTGTTTTCATGAGCATGCTCTTGTTGCTAATGAAGGTTCACCTTAGGGTTAAGACTTTAATTCTTAGTTTTTGGAGGTTGTGAACATTAGATTTTATCATGCTCTAGTTTTCATCCAATTTTCTTGAATATTTTTGTCCGATTGCTCTTTGTGCACTTTTCTCGCTCATTAGACCTATGAAGACTCTAGTTCATTATGTTTGGGACTTTAGTGTGCTAGTTTTATTATCGGAAAAAAATTGAAAAATTTGAAATTGTTTGTTGCTTGTACATAGGGAGTGGAAAGAGCTACCACTCATGATGTATGTAGCTACTCTCATAGGTCGGATACTTGTTATGCCCTAATGAGAGAAAGAGCTATCTCATGGGATGTGTGAAAGCTACCACCCTTAGTAGAAAGAGCTACCACCTCGAAAGTGTGAAAGCCACTCGGGAGGCATCTTGGGAAAGGGCTACCTTAGAGGATTGTGTGAAGCTACTACTTTTTCTTTTTGTTCATAAATAAGTCCCGTTTTCATAAAAACTTAGTAGTGGACATAGTGTTGACATGAGTTGAGCTTTTCACACACACACGCATTCGGATTTTATCATATTCATTTTTTATTGGATTGTTTGCTAGGGCATTGATTGTTTTTGTCTAGTGTTTTATTTTCTCCATAACTTTAGAATTTCATTCTTGTACCCTCTTGGTGAACCTAAGGCCAATCACTTCTCTTTTCTTTCCATGAGTTTAATGTTTAATTTTGCTTGAGGGCAAGCAAAGGCTTAACTGTGGGGGAGTTTGATAAGTGCTTGGGTGAACATGTTTTTATGCATGTTTTACATACATTGAGCATCATATTTTATACGGTTTATGTCTCATTTCGTGTATTGGGTGTTCTTTTATGCATATAGGTTGTGAAGGCATTGGGATTTCAAAAGGGAGCGAAGATAGGCTATCATGGCATAATATTGGGAGTTCTTGTACAAATCAAGTTGGAAGACACAAGAGGAGTT
This sequence comes from Dioscorea cayenensis subsp. rotundata, assembly GCF_009730915.1. Lineage (NCBI taxonomy): Eukaryota > Viridiplantae > Streptophyta > Magnoliopsida > Dioscoreales > Dioscoreaceae > Dioscorea > Dioscorea cayenensis. The sequence continues at coordinate 19,190,468 of NC_052480.1, read as the reverse complement.
CGTGTATGAGGAGATGTGTGCCAACTTCCATAGTTTTTTTGCAAGCCAAGTTATTAATGGAAGGGCACAAAAGGCAGCCATGTCTCCACATTCCTCCTCTTTGTAAAAGATTTCAAGACCTTTCAAGACGCATTGATGAAGGAAAAAGCCGTATAGCCTACCATATGATCGTGTGCCCGATCGTGTGGCCTTAAGAGGAGAATGTTTATCATCGTGTAGCAAAAAGGGATCATGACAAAGACCTGTAGCGTAATCATCGCGGGCGAATGCATCGAGCGGAATTACCGTGGAAATTCCTGCAGCCCACGCGGGCGCATGGGGCACGTGACAGACGCGTTGTGAGGCTATATAAGTTTCTATACGCTTGTTTCCTTCCTCCCCAGCCTATGATCGTCTTGAGTGGCTCGATGATGCTGTGGGTGAGCTTTGGACCGAGATAACCGAGGTCCGGGCTATATAAGTTGCGCAGTATGCAGGGATGATGATGCGTCTGGAATATACAGCTGTTATTAGAGTGAGACGCGTCCTCACCTTTCATCAGGAGATCGAGGACGCCCAATGCCCTGCTAGCTTTACCATCGCTATCTCCACCAGTACCATTTGATTTAGCACCCGCAGCGCCAACAGAGCCGACCGCCGACAACACAGAGACTTGATATACTTTTCATTCATTTATTTTTGCATTATCTTTTGGACTTGTACACTCAGAAAAGAACCTTCCTTCTGAGTTTATTTACTTTATTTTGTCTCGAGTTGTATTCATTGCTCTATCTTTTATATACTCGAGTTGTTTTGTTCATTGTGCTTCACTAAACCCCCTTGTGTATGTGTGCAAATGGTCTTCTTAGTATAGGAATTAAGAATTATTTATGGACACGGCTAAAGTGTTTTTACACTTGGTCGTGTGCTTCATAACCCGTTGGAAATTCACTCCTAAGGATTTAGCTCCACCAAATGCATCATTAGGAGTCAGGGGAGTATTGTTTCAATTGTCACTCCCACATATATTATTGATTGTTATATGTTTTAGTGTGCTTGCATGTGTACATTGAGGACAATGTACAACTTATGTATAGGGGAGAGTTTCATAGTGCACATGTCTTTTCTACATAAGTTTTGATTGACATACATGCTCATGTAGCCAATGGCAGTTCACCTTAGTTTTGATTGTCTTCTTGAGTTTAGGTGAATTTTTAACATTGAATGTCTTCATGCTCTAGTTTTTACTTGAAGTTTTAGGAATTTTTGCCCGATTGACACTTGTTGCACTACTCGCTCATTAAATTCTTTTGGAAACTCAAGTTCACTGTTAAATGGACTAGTTAGTGTTATTTCTTTTGAGAATTTTGTAAAAAAATGGAAAAAGAGAAAATTTTATATATGTTGGTTGTGCATTATGGGTGGAAAGAGCTACCACCTATGATGTATGAAGCTACTCTCATAAGTCGGAAACAAATTATCCCCTATTGAGAGAAAGGGCTATCAATAGGATGAGTGAAAGATACTACCCTGTTAGAAAGAACTACCACCTCAAAAGTATGAAAGCCACCTTAGCGGCAGCTTTGGAAAGGGCTACCTTAGAGGATGTTGAAGCTACTACCTTGGGTTTGTTTTGTTGTGTTTTGTAGATAAATAAGTCCCTTATACTCAGAATTTTGAGGAGTATACCTTGGGTTTAATTGAGTGAGTTTACACACAGTTACACAATTATGGGTTGATGTCCTTTTTGATTCATGTTTTTATCTAGAGCATTGATTTTTCATATTTAGTGTTGGAAGTTCCCTTTCTTGTAGAATGCTCTCTTTGCATGTTTTGTGAACCTAAGGCCAAGACCTTTCACTATTCCTTCTTCTTTACTTCAATGTTTGGTTTTGCTTGAGGACAAGCAACAACTTAAGTGTGGGGCAGTTTTATGAGTTCTTGTATGTTAAAAATGCAAAGTATTCTTTCCTTATGATGGCATTACTTTTATCAGATTTTAGCACTAATACATGTGTATTTGTGTTTATTTGCGCATGTAGGGTTGTGAAGCCAAAAGTGAGACAAAGAAGCCAATATAGATCACGAATGCACTATTTGATGAAGTCTTGGAAGGAACAAACGCAAAGACACAAGTCGGGCTCAAGGATACATGAATGTGTGCCAACATCAATGAATTTAAGCAATGAAAATCAGATTTCCAGAGAATCCCCACGCTCATGTGGAAATAATAGAGGGGCATGTGGAAAATCCACAGACCAGTGTGGATGCGCGATTCCTACCTATTTAAGCCAGCGATTCAAACCTTTATTTGAGAATCCTTCTTTCCATCTTTTCTCCACCTCTTGAGAGGCTTTTGGCTAGGTGATAAGTGCTTGAGTGAACATGTTTTTTTATGCATGTTTTACATACATTGAGCATCATATTTTTATACGGTTTATGTCTCATTTTCGTGTATTGGGTGTTCTTTTATGCATATAGGTTGTGAAGGCATTGGGATTTCAAAAGGGAGCGAAGATAGGCTATCATGGCATAATATTGGGAGTTCTTGTACAAATCAAGTTGGAAGACACAAGAGGAGTTTGTGTATGAGGAGATGTGTGCCAACTTAATGGAAGGGCACAAAGGCAGCCATGTATCAACATTCCTCCTTTTGTAAAGATTTCAAGACCTTTCAAGACGCATTGATGAAGGAAAAGCCGTATAGCCTACCATATGATCGTTTGCCCGATCGTGTGGCCTTAAGAGGAGAATGTTTATCATCGTGTAGCAAAAAGTACTCTGACAAAGACCTGTAGTAGAATTCATCGTAGCAGAGTGCATCGTAGCGGAATTCACCGTGGAAATTCCTGCAGCCCACGCGGGCGCGTGGAAAATCCACGCGAGCGCGTGGGGGCATGTGACAGACGCGTTGTGAGGCTATAAATACACCTTTTGGCCGATTCTAAAGCGACTTTTTGCGGAGGTTTGAGCATAGACATTGAGAGAGAGGCGGCTAGGGTTTGAGGAGAAGGTCTTCGCCGATTGAGACATTGGCAACTTTGATAGGTTCCTTCGACTTCATAGCATCTTGGGGAGCCATTGGCGACCTAGCTTCGGAGAGGAACCCTTCAAGACGTAGAACTACCAATCAAGGCCAATCCGCGCGAATTCGAGGTGGTTTTCTCTATGGGTTTTATTGCTTTTCATTGTATCCATTATTGTTTTGTAACTAGGCCCATGGAGGGCTAAACCCTAGTGGGTATTTGGGCATGTGAACCCTAAGATTTATATTTTGAATTGATTCTCTTAATGCTTCTAGTTAATCCGAGTTGTCTTGAGTTTTAATCTTGTGATTTAATTGCTTGTTAGTGTTGTTAATCCTTGTGGTTGATTTACATTGCATGATTTAATACTTTGATGTGAGAGGTCTCCATTAGAGTTAGATTTCCAAGATTAAAGAGGGTTGAGAGGGTGAGCCTTGGGATAGAGGAGTGTCCCCTTTCCACTTCGATTGAGTGTTTCCTATCTCCGTATTCCATATTCTCTTTGCAACCATATTTGGTGTGAGGCGTGAGATTGCTCGATTTCTCCGCCGGGACCTTGTAGGGGGTTAGGATCCTTCGCCGGGAATTAGGGTTGGATCTACATTTAGGAATCGGTTTCACTCTTAGGTTTCCTTGTAGCATAATGCGGTCATATAGGGTGTGAAGTGTTGAGATTGGTCGATTTCTCCACCGGGACCTTGTAGGGGACTAGTGCCTTTTGCTTGGAGACAAGGATTGGTTATCGTTGGATTACCTCGACTCATTAGACTCGATTCTAGAGCATTTAGTGAATCTTGAGCTTCAAGGAAGATCTTAGGGGGATCATTGCCCGAATACCTCATCCTTAGTGATTGAGACTCTTCTACTTTATTTCTTGCATACTCGTTTGCTTTGCTTGCAATTAGTTCACTTCATCATATTCATTGATTCCGACTAGATAATTGAGAAGTGGTTATTACTAATACTTCCGTTCCCTGTGGATTCGACTACCCACTCACCGGGGTAATTATTACTTCGACACCCGTGCACTTGCGGTTTACACGCATATTCGGACGCGTGTCACTAGGGTTTAGAGAGGCAATGGCAAGGCTTTTGTAGTGGTTCTACGGCCTCGAGAATGTGATTCTCTTGGACTATATTTATTGGGGGAGCTTTCGTCGGCACCAATTCGGCGAGATGTGCCCTTGGTTTGATGAGGGGACCCTTGAAGAGGGTGAGGCTACTCTACAAGACCATCGACATGACTACTGAGGAGGTTTTCCTATGGATTAATTGTTTTTACTTTCGATTTTACTATTGATTGTATCTTGCTCCATGGAGAGCTAAACCCCCTAGTGGCTACTGGGTTTTGTGAACCCTAGGATGTATTTTGTTCATTAACTCTATATTATGTTTTCCTTAATTAATGTTTTTAATTGAGTTCTAATCTTGAATGCTTATTAAATGATTTCTCCCTGAGAGTGATACTAGGGTTGAGAGTTCACTTTGGTAATCCTTGTGAGTGTGTGACGCACCGTGAACGTTAGACAATGCTAGAATGGAGAGGGTTGAGAGGGTGAGTAGAGACGCTTCTGAGCGTCCCTTTTTGCTCCGGTGTGATTTATCCTATCTCCATTTCCTAGAGTTCTTTGCTGTCATAATAGAGTGAAGTGCTAAAGGATAAACTCCGCTAAGGCTTAGTTACGCGAGCAATAGAGTGAAGCGTTGAAGTGAACTTTGGTATCTGGGGCTTAATTCTGACTAAGGGCCTTTTGCCTGGACCAAAGGGTTAGCTCTATATATAGGAATAGGGTTTATCACTTGGAATCTCTAGAGCGTCTTGCAACTTTATACAGTGTGATGTGTTGAAACTAATCGATTTCTCCGCTGGTGCATAGTATAGAGTTAGTCACGATTGACCTTAGGTTTTGGACGGTGTAACTTAGGATCTCCACGACTCATTGAGCATTAGTTGGAAAGCATAATAGTTGGTTTTGCACTTGAAATGATAATCTTAGGTGTTGCAATATCCGAGTACCCCATTTCATATCAATTGCCTTTCCTCTCATTTACTTGTATCTCTTTTTCTTGTTTCTTTTATCTTTGTTTAAGTTACATCTTGTCTACACAATCATTGTTTCATCTTCGCTTGGTTAAGTAACAACTTAAGTATTTTTATTTCCTACTCCCTGTGGATACGATACCCACTCACCTGGGATTTATTACTTCGACAAACCCATGCACTTGCGGGTCACACGCATGGGGTATTGTCACACACCCCTGTCGAAATTCCACACGGGCGAGTGGATTTTCACAGGGAGACTCACGAGGGCACTCACACGCCACTGTGTCTGCTCTGGATTGAGAAGTTATCTCTGCTGAGTTTCACAAGGGTGTGTTGAAATTACCCACACCAGTGTGCAACCACATGCCCTTGGGTCTTCTCGGGATGGACACTATAGAGATCCACACGCCCGTGTGGAAATATCCTACAAGCATGTGACCATTGCAAGGTCACTAATAGGGACATTCAAGTGCCCCTTTGTCTTCTCAAGCTGGCGAAGTTGTGCCCTGAATAGAAACAGATGCCCGTGTGGAAATTCCACACGACCGTCTATCTTCTTTGGATGACTTTGAGAAATTACAAACTATGTAGAAAAATTGTACAACACTCATACACATACAATGACTGCAAATACAGTGAAAAACTGAATAGAGAATCATGAAAACATGCTAAAACGACCTAAAATTTCAACAATCACAATAAAGTCCACTAAAGAAACAATGATCCATGAGAAAAACACAGCAATAGCATGTAAAAATCAAGACACTAACACTAAAGCTTTTATTCATACAAACACTAAACTAAAACCTAGAAAAATAGTAAAGACTTTGGTTGTCTCCCAAGAAGTGCTTGTTTAATATCACTAAGCTTGACGTACCTATCCTTACCTCATGAATGATTAACATAATTTTTGCATGCTAGAGGATGACTTAATGAGTTTATTACCACATGAGGGTTTGTTACCCTTACTATGTGAATGCTCATCCCCACTAGCATTGGGGTGCTTCTTGTGACATCTCCATAACCTTTTGAGCTTTTGGATCATCCTCTTCATGACTCCTGGGGTAGGTTGCAACTTGTCCTAAGGACCAACTGACAAAATTTCTTCATTCTCCATCTCTTGTCTAAGCCATCCTTCAAATATGTCCGGACACAACATTTCCTGCACATAATCATCAGTTAACACATCAGTAGTGTCAAGAAAATACAAAGTGTCATCAAAATCAAGGGAATGTCCCATGACTTCGGCAAGGCGATTTGTCAACTTGTCATTTCCAACTCTTATTGTCAATTCACCAACGTCAATGACAATGAGAGCTTTGGAACTACGTAAGAATGACTTTCCAAGTATTAATGGAACCTCGACATCCTCATTAACATCTGACATTACAAAGTCCATAGGAAAGATGTACTTATCAACTCTTATAATTACATCCTCAATGATGCCACTCGGATGTCTAACAGATCGATCGGCCAATTTAAGTGTCATCCGAGTGGGCCTAGGCTCTCCCAAGCCTAGCTTCTGAAAGAATGTATAAGGTATGACATTGATGCTAGCCGCTGAATCTGCCATTGCCTTTTCTTCAACCAAGTTACCAATGTTACTTGGAATGTTGAAGCTACCAAGGTCTTTCTTCTTATTTGGCATATTCTTTTGCAACACCGTCAAGCATGAAGTATCTAAGATCACAAATGTACTCTTCTCTAACTTCCTCTTGTTGGTCAAGAGGTCTTTGAGAAACTTTGAGACAACACCTCCACAAATGGGATGTTTATGTGCAACTACTTGAATAGACCCAAAAACTTCTTGTATTGCTCATCATTTTGGCCGTTTTTCAGTCATGAAGAATATGGAATTCTTGGAATGTAAGGTGGGGGTGCCACCTCCTTCTCTTTAGCTCTCGTCTCAACCTTCACTTCCTTGGGTGACTCAACCATTGTCTTCTCAATAGGGAGCCTACTCTCAACTTCATGACCACTCCTAAAAGTGATCACCTTCACATGCTCTCTTGGATTTGTCTCTATGTTGCTAGGTAAACTTCCTTAAGGTCTTTCCGAAAGTGACTTCGCAATTTGCCCCATTTGGTTCTCCAAATTATACAATGATGCGGTGTGGTTGTGAAGTGTGGCTTCAACTAACTAAATCCTCATATATGAAGAATGTATAAACTTGGTCAAAGCCTTCTCCAAATTAGTCATCCGATTCTCCAACCCTGAGACTCTGTTCTCCATATTTTGGGCTTGTTATTGTTATTGTTGTTGTTGGAAACCTGGTAGTGCCATGGCCTTTTGTTGCCCTTGATTACTCCAAGAAAGGTTTAGGTGGCTCCTCCACCCCAGATTGTAGGTATTACTATACAGAGTTCCTTGACCCCTCATTGCATTTTTTATAAAATCCACCTGTTCCACTGAAGTTATACCAACAATAACAACCAAGCAATTAGATGAGGCATGTCCTTTTTCACACTCCGTGCAACTCTACACTGCCACCAATCTAAGAGAAGTTAGAGTGTCTAACTTCTTGCTCGAAGACTCAACCTGGCTACCAATGATATGACTACATCAATCTCATGAATTCCGGCTACCTACTTCTTGTCTTGTATGTTCCACTGATACCTATTCATGGCAATCTCTTCAATGAGCTATCAACCTTCTTCGGGGTTTTTACTTCCTAAGATACCTCCTGCTGTAGCATTGAGTAGTTGCTTTGTGCTCAGGTTCAAACCATTGTAGAAAGTATGGATAATCATCCAATCAGAAAACCCATGTTCAGGACATTTCCGCAGGAGACATTTGAACCTATCCCATATCTCAAAAAGAGACTGCAATTTCATTTGCATAAAAGAGTATATTTCATTCTTGAGCTTTGTAGATTTTTTAAGAGACAAATATCAGGCAAGGAAAGCTTCCACCATCTCCTCCCAAGTAGTGATCGATGCTCTAGGTAGTGAACATAACCATTGCTTTGCTCTCCCCTTCAAGGAAACTGAGAATGCCCTCAACTTGATGGCATCATCCATAACTCCATTAATCTTGAGCATGTCACACACTTACAAGAAATTCTAGATATGGTTGTTCAGATCCTCATCGGCCAAACCATTAAACTGTGCCAACTGCTATAACATCTGGTTGATTCCTGGCTTGAGCTTAAAACTCTGGGCTGTGATCGGTGGCATGAAAATGATAGCTTGCATGCCAAGAACTGTGGGTCTTGCATAATCTGAGAGTGTCCTCTACTGCTCATGTTGTTCTGCCATATCGTCAGACCCTTCAACTTCTATCTCAGCTTGATTTATCTGCTCTTGTACAGGTTCCTTTCTCCGTCTATGAGTTCTTCTTCCAATTTTTGGATCACCTTCAAACAATGTCGAAGGGTTGCCTTGGGTTATAACCTAGAGCTACAATCAAAGAAAGAAAGAAAAACAAATCAGAATAATGGAAGAATAAAAAAGTATGAAATAAAACAAGCGATGAATAGCTAAAATAGCAAAGTCCAAATGCTTCCAAAATGCCAATTCCAAGGTAACAGCGTCAAAAACTTGACACACACCTTGTGTGTGTGTGTACCGTAAGTGTACGGGTCATCAAAGTAATAAAATACCCCAGATGCTCATTGGCCAAACCATTAAACTGTGTGGATTGCTGCAACAGGTGCATAAAGGCCAGCTTCAGCTCGAAGTTCTGAGCTGTAATCGTGGGATGCACAATGTTCGATTGTGTCCCCAATACTGAAGATCTGTCATAATCGGATAATGTCCGCAACTACTCATTTTGTTCTGCCATGTTTTCAGATTCTTCTACTTCCAAATCAGCTGGATTAGAATGTTCTTGCATAGGTTCTTTCCCTTTTCTTCTTAGAGTGCGTTCAAGCTCGGGATCTCCTTCAATCAGTATGGAGCGGTTCCCTCGGGTCATAACCTAGTGTTGCACCCAAAAAGAAAGAAAAAAAAATCAGAATGATGATAGAACAAGAAAATATGAAATAGAATGAATAAATGAAAAGCTAAGAAAACAAAGTGCAAAGTATCTCTAAATGCCTACTCCCCGACAACGGCACCAAAAACTATACACGTTCATATATGTGTGTAAACCGCAAGTGCACAGGTGTTGAAGTAATAATCCAAGATGAGTGGGTTTCGTATCCATAGAGAGTAGGAAATAAAGACACTTGAGTTGTTTCTTAACTAATGTGGAAGATGAATAGTGATAAGTGTAACAAAATATGAAATAACGAAAATAAAAACAACAAGATAGAAGGCAGAAGTAAAGGAGAAGGTAAGGCAATCGATAAAGATGGGGTACCCGGCTATTGACAATCATTTCAAGTGCAAGAACCCTCTATTATACTTCCTAATTGATACAACAATGAGTCGTGGAAATCTTTAATTACATGATCCCAAATCTAAGATCAACCATGGCTAACTCTATACTTGTCCCAGAGGAAAGATTGAATAACCTCTCAACCTCACACTCGCATAGAATTGCAATGAGCTCTAGGGATTACAAGTGATAAACCCTATTCCTTTCTATATATCTAACCCTTTGGTCTAGATGAAAGATCCCTAGCAATAATTAAGCCCTAGATGAAAAAATCACTTCAACGCTTCACTCCGTTACACTCACAACTAAGCCCCAGCGGAAGGTCATCCCTTTTCCCATTCACTCTACTATGGCTCGCAAAGAACTCTTGGAACATGGAGGTAGGATAGAGCACACGGGGAGGGGAAAGGGGGACGTTACGCTACCTCTCGACTCGCCCTCTCAATCCTCTCCAATCTAGCTTTGTGTAACTCTCATGGTGTGCCACTCACTCACAAAAGTTGCCAAGAAGAACTCTCAACCCTAGTGTCACTTTAGGGGAATATTCAAACAATTAAGTCTCCAAGATTGGAACTCACAATAATCATCAATTAATTGAAAGCATAATAAAGAGATTCAATGAAATGAATACATCCTAGGGTTCACAAATACCAAAGTATCCACTACGGGTGATAACTTCTTGTGTGATATGAATCTGAAGCATTCTTTCCTTATATTGAGCATTACTTTTCTCGGGTTTTACATTAATATGTGTGTTTTTATGTTACTTTTATACAGGTAGGATTGTGAAACCAATTATGAAGGAAAGTAGCCAATGTGGATCACAATGCACCGATTTTGGAAGAAATCTTGCTAAGGTTCAAACGCGAAGATATAAGTCGGGTGCGAGATGCTAGAGTGTGTGCCAACCTTCCCGTAATTGAGTTTGCACAACCATTTGGAGGGGCACAAGCGGAGCCACACTCAAGCATTCCGACTTATGCACATAGAAGAAGATCTCCATCAACTTATCCGTCATTGAAGAAGCAAAGCGATCCACGGCATAAACATGTGCCCGTTTATGTTACCTCGATGAAAAGTGGATTTGGGAGTATTTTTGGCAGAGTATTGTAGCAGGTTCTTGTCGCAAAACCAATGCAGACAAACACCGTAGCGATTCATCGTTTACTGTACCGCCAAAAATCACGGTTTCGAGAGAATCACACGCGGGCGTGTGGAAATTACCCACACCCGTGTGGAAATTCCACATGGGTGTGTGAAAAATCCACACGCCCGTGTAGTCGCCCGATTCCAGCCCTATTTAAAAGCCGATTCAGTCCCGATTTCGAAAGCATTCTTTTCTCCATCTTTTCCCTAACTTGAAAGAGGGCTTCGGCTAGGGTTTTTGAGGGGTATTGGCCAAGGTTTTTGAGAGGTTCTACGGCTCTGACATTGTCATTCCTGAGGAAGAAGGTTGGTAGGGGAGCTTCTGTTGAGGTGTATCCTATACCGGACTAGGGAATCCTTGGACGACGAGTAGAGGACTTTCCACAAGACCATCGACACGACTATCGAGGGGGTTTCTTTATGGATTCATTGCTTTTACATTCTATTACTTTGATTGTACTTAGGTCCATGGTGAGCTAAACCCCTAGTGGGTACTTGGGTATTTGTGAACCCTAGGATGTATTTGTTTGTTTGAATCTCTTTATTATGCTTTCAATAAATTGATGTTGATTGTGAGTTCCAACCTTGAATGCTTGTTTGTATGAACATTTCCCCTACAGTGACACTAGGCTAGAGAGTTGGGAATTTTCGCACGGGCGTGGGTCTAAGTGAATTTTTTCGGTTGCATGGAGAGTCCAAAGGGGCGTGCGTCTACCCCTGTGGATGGGGCACATGGACGTGGGTAGTTTCCACACGCCCGTGTGATCGGTGGCATGAAAATGATAGCTTGCATGCCAAGAACTGTGGGTCTTGCATAATCTAAGAGTGTCCTCTACTGCTCATGTTGTTCTGCCATATCGTCAGACCCTTCAACTTCTATCTCAGCTTGATTTATCTGCTCTTGTACAGGTTCCTTTCTCCATCTATGAGTTCTTCTTCCAATTTTTGGATCACCTTCAAACAATGTCGAAGGGTTGCCTTGGGTTATAACCTAGAGCTACAATCAAAGAAAGAAAGAAAAACAAATCAGAATAATGGAAGAATAAAAAAATATGAAATAAAACAAGCGATGAATAGCTAAAATAGCAAAGTCCAAATGCTTCCAAAATGCCAATTCCAAGGTAACGCGTCAAAAAACTTGACACACACCTTGTGTGTGTGTGTACTCGTAAGTGTACTGGGTCATCAAAGTAATAAAATACCCCAGATGCTCATTGGCCAAACCATTAAACTGTGTGGATTGCTGCAACAGGTGCATAAAAGGCCGACCATCTCGAGAGTTCGAAATGTAATCGTGGGATGCACAATGTTCGATTGTGTCCCCAATACTGAAGATCTGTCATAATCGGATAATGTCCGCAACTACTCATTTTGTTCTGCCATGTTTTCAGATTCTTCTACTTCCAAATCAGCTGGATTAGAATGTTCTTGCATAGGTTCTTTCCCTTTTCTTCTTAGAGTGCGTTCAAGCTCGGGATCTCCTTCAATCAGTATGGAGCGGTTCCCTCGGGTCATAACCTAGTGTTGCACCCAAAAAAAGAAAGATCAGAATGATGATAGAACAAGAAAATATGAAATAGAATGAATAAATGAAAAGCTAAGAAAACAAAGTGCAAAGTATCTCTAAACGCCTACTCCCCGACAACGGCACCAAAAACTATACACGTTCATATATGTGTGTAAACCGCATGTCGCAGTGTTGAAGTAATAATCCAAGATGAGTGGGTTTCGTATCCATAGAGAGTAGGAAATAAAGACACTTGAGTTGTTTCTTAACTAATGTGGAAGATGAATAGTGATAAGTGTAACAAAAATATGAAATAACGAAAATAAAAAAACAACAAGATAGAAGGCAGAAGTAAAGGAGAAGGTAAGGCAATCGATAAAGATGGGGTACCCGGCTATTGACAATCATTTCAAGTGCAAGAACCCTCTATTATACTTCCTAATTGATACAACAATGAGTCGTGGAAATCTTTAATTACATGATCCCAAATCTAAGATCAACCATGGCTAACTCTATACATGTCCCAGAGGAAAGATTGAATAACCTCTCAACCTCACACTCGCATAGAATTGCAATGAGCTCTAGGGATTACAAGTGATAAACCCTATTCCTTTCTATATATCTAACCCTTTGGTCTAGATGAAAGATCCCTAGCAATAATTAAGCCCTAGATGAAAAAATCACTTCAACGCTTCACTCCGTTACACTCACAACTAAGCCCCAGCGGAAGGTCATCCCTTTTCCCATTCACTCTACTATGGCTGCAAAGAACTCTTGGAACATGGAGGTAGGATAGAGCACACAGGAGGGGAAAGGGGACGTTACGCTACCTCTCGACTCGCCCTCTCAATCCTCTCCAATCTAGCTTTGTGTAACTCTCATGGTGTGCCACTCACTCACAAAAGTTGCCAAGAAGAACTCTCAACCCTAGTGTCACTTTAGGGGAATATTCAAACAATTAAGTCTCCAAGATTTGAACTCACAATAATCATCAATTAATTGAAAGCATAATAAAGAGATTCAATGAAATGAATACATCCTAGGGTTCACAAATACCAAAGTATCCACTACGGGTGATAACTTCTTGTGTGATATGAATCTGAAGCATTCTTTCCTTATATTGAGCATTACTTTTCTCGGGTTTTACATTAATATGTGTGTTTTTATGTTACTTTTATACAGGTAGGATTGTGAAACCAATTATGAAGGAAAGTAGCCAATGTGGATCACAATGCACCGATTTTGGAAGAAATCTTGCTAAGGTTCAAACGCGAAGATATAAGTCGGGTGCGAGATGCTAGAGTGTGTGCCAACCTCCCCGTAATTGAGTTTGCACAACCATTTGGAGGGGCACAAGCGGAGCCACACTCAAGCATTCCGACTTATGCACATAGAAGAAGATCTCCATCAACTTATCCGTCATTGAAGAAGCAAAGCGATCCACGGCATAAACATGTGCCCGTTTATGTTACCTCGATGAAAAGTGGATTTGGGAGTATTTTTGGCAGAGTATTGTAGCAGGTTACTGTCGCAAACCAATGCAGCAAACACTGTAGCAGTTACTGTTTACAGCCGGCCAAAAATCACAGTTTCAGAGAATCCACACGGGCGTGTGGAAATTACCCACACCCGTGTGGAAATTCCACATGGGTGTGTGAAAAATCCACACGCCCGTGTAGTCGCCCGATTCCAGCCCTATTTAAAGCCGATTCAGCCCCGATTTCAGCATTCTTTTCTCCATCTTTTCCCTAACTTGAAAGAGGGCTTCGGCTAGGGTTTTTGAGGGGTATTGGCCAAGGTTTTTGAGAGGTTCTACGGCTCTGACATTGTCATTCCTGAGGAAGAAGGTTGGTAGGGGAGCTTCTGTTGAGGTGTATCCTATACCGGACTAGGGAATCCTTGGACGACGAGTAGAGGACTTTCCACAAGACCATCGACATGACTATCGAGGGGGTTTCTTTATGGATTCATTGCTTTTACATTCTATTACTTTGATTGTACTTAGGTCCATGGTGAGCTAAACCCCTAGTGGGTACTTGGGTATTTGTGAACCCTAGGATGTATTTGTTTGTTTGAATCTCTTTATTATGCTTTCAATAAATTGATGTTGATTGTGAGTTCCAACCTTGAATGCTTGTTTGTATGAACATTTCCCCTCGGATGACACTAGGCTTGAGAGTTGGGAATTTTCGCGCAGGCGTGGGTCTAAGTGAATTTTTTTCGGTTGCATGGAGAGTCCAAAGGGCGTGCGTGCACTTTCGTGGATGGGGCACATGGACGTGGGTAGTTTCCACACGCCCGTGTGGATGTACAGAAATGCTAGAATCGCTGGTTTTCTTTAAAATCTTTTCACTTTTCTTCATCTTTTCACCCTCAAACGTTTTGAGAACACATCTTTGCTCTCTCCTGACCTCTCACAATCGTTTTAGAGGGTTGTTAACTGAGTTTTCTGGCTGTTTTCTAGTTTTTCATTCTCATTTTGTCGGTAAGCTTCTCTTTCTCTTTTCTTTGCTAATCTTCATTTATTTTGCAGCACTAGCGTCATCTTCACCAGCAGCAGAAACAGATGTACTAGCTATTGACACCGGCAATTGAGGCGTCTTTACCTTCTTTGTTCTTATTTTTCGCATTTTATTTTCTGCATTTTATTTTGCATTTGTATACTCAGAAAGGATTTTTCTTCTGAGTTTATTTTCATTTTGTTGTCTCAAGTTGTATTCATTGCTCTATCTTTTGTATACTCGTGTTGTTTTTGTTTTATTAAGCTTCACTGAACCCCCTCGTGTATGCGTGCAGATGGTCTTGTCATCATGGGTATTGAGACTTTGTCATGGGATGGCCAAGGTGCTTCGGCACTTGCCCGTGTGAGCTTCACAACCTGTCGGAACATTATGCCCAAGGACATAGCTCCATCAAATGCAACACTATGAATCATGGGAGTATTGTTTTGATTGCTTCTCCCACAGATATTCTTCATTGATATACATTATGAGTGAGCTTGCATGTGTACATTGAGGACAGTGTACAACTTAAGTGTGGGGGGAGTTTCATAGTGCACACATTGTTTCTATTATTCTTGATTGATATGTGCGCACATAGCCAATGGCGGTACACCCTAGTTGCATTGATTGTATTCTTGACTTTAGGAGAATTTTTAACATTGAATGTTTTCATGCTCTAGTTCTTGCCTAAATTTCTAGGAATTTTTACCCAATTGACATTTGTTGCACTACTCACTCCTTAAACTCTTTTGGAAGCTCATGTTCGATGTTAAAGGGACTAGTTATAGTTGTGTTTTGTGTAAAAAAAAAATGAAAAAAAAACGAAAAGAAAAAAAATGGAAAATGAAAAGAAAGAACAAAAATAGTTTTATTGTTTATTTGTGCTTGTTGGGTGGAAAGAGCTACCACCTATGAAGTCTAAAGCAACTCTCATAAGTCGGATACTATCTATGCCCTAATGAGAGAAAGAGTTATCTCATAGGATGAGTGAAAGCTACCACTCCGGTAGAAAGAGCTACTACCTCGAAGGGTGTGAAAAGCCCGACTTAGCGGTACGCTTTGGAAAAGGAGCTACCTTAGAGGATGTGTGAAGCTACTGCCATCTTTGAAATTGTTGTCACTTTTGTAGATAAATAAGTCCCTTGTACTTAGAATTTTGAGTATACTTTGGGTTGTTTTGAGTGAGTTCACACACGTACAAGATTTCGTATTTGTTGTCTTTTTTTTATTCAAGTTTTTAGCTAGAGCTTTGATTTTTTATATTTAATATTGAAATTTTCCTTACTTGTAGAATGCTCTCTTTGTATACTTTGGTGAACCTAAGGCCAAGCACTTTCAATATTTTCTTCATTGATGCACAGAATGTTTAATTTTTTCTTGAGGACAAGCAAAAGCTTAAGTGTGGGGGAGTTTGATAAGTGCTTGTGTGATATGAATGCGAAGCATTCTTTCCTTATGTTGAATATTACTTTTCTCGGGTTTTTACATTAATATGTGTATTTTTATGTTACTTTTATGCAGGTAGGATTGTGAAACCAATTATGAAGGAAAGAAGCCAATGTGGATCACAATGCACCGATTCTGGAAGAAATCTTGCTAAGGTTCAAACGCAAAGATATAAGTCGGGTGCGAGATGCTAGAGTGTGTGCCAACCTCCCCGTATTTGAGTTTGCACAACCATTTGGAGGGGCACAAGGGGAGCCACACTCAAGCATTCCGACTTATGCACATAGAAGAAGATCTCCATAAACTTATTCGTCATTGAATAAGCAAAGCGATCCACGGCATAAACATGTGCCCGTTTATGTTACCTCGATGAAAAGTGGATTTGGGAGCATTTTTGGCAGAGTACTGCAGCAGGTTACTGTCGCAAATCAATGTAGTAAACACTGTAGCAGTTACTGTTTACAGCCGGCCAAAAATCACAGTTTCAGAGAATCCACACGGGCGTGTGGAAATTACCCACGCCCGTGTGGAAATTCCACATGGGCGTGTGAAAAATCTACTGGCCCGTGTAGTCGTCCGATCCCAGCCCTATTTAAAGCCGATTCAACTACGATTTCAGCATTCTTTTCTCCATCTTTTCCCCAACTAGAGAGAGGGCTTCGGCTAGGGTTTTGAGGGGTATTGGCCAAGGTTTTTGAGAGGTTCTACGGCTCCGACATCGTTATTCCTGAGGAAGAAGGTTGGTAGGGGAGCTTCCACCGAGGCGTATCCTATACCAGAATAGAGAATTCTTGGATGAGGAGTAGAGGACTTTCCACAAGACCATCGACACGACTATCGAGGGGGTTCCTTTATGGATTTATTGCTTTTACATTCTATTTCTTTGATTGTACTTAGCTGCATGGAGAGCTAAACCCCTAGTGGGTACTTGGGTATTTGTGAACACTAGGATGTATTTGTTTTTTTGAATCTCTTTATTATGCTTTCAATTAATTGATGTTGATTGTGAGTTCCAACCTTGAATGCTTGTTTGTATAAACATTTCCCCTACAGTGACACTTGGGTTGAGAGTTCTCGTTGGTAACCTTGTGAGTGAGTGACACACCACAGGCGTTGAGACACAGACTAGGTTGGAGAGGGGTTGAGAGGGTCGGGTCGAGGAAGTGCAGGGAGCGTCCCCTTTCCTCTACGGCGTGATAGATTCTACCTCCGTTCCTCGAGTTCTTTGCGGCCATAATAGAGTGAATGGTCTAAGGGATGAAATTCCACTGGGGCTTAGTTACGCGTGCAACGGAGTGAAGCGTTGTGGTGATCTTAGTATCTAGGGCTCAATTATGGTTAGGGACCTTCCACTTGGACCAAAGGTTTAGGTCTATAATTAGGAAGAGATTTATCACTTGGAATCCATAGAGCTCATTGCAACTCTATGCGAGTGCGAGGTGTTGAGATTGTTCGATTTCCCCTCTGGGACATGTATAGAGGTAGGCATAGTTGATCTTAGATTTTGGACTATGTAATTAAGGATCTCCGCGACTCACCATTGCATTGATTAGGAAGCATAATTGAGGGTTCTTGCACTTGAAACAATTATCCTAGGTGGAGCATTATCCGTGTACCCCATCTTTATCGATTGCCTTATCCCCTTCTTTACTTTTGCTC
The DNA here is from genome assembly GCF_009730915.1 of Dioscorea cayenensis subsp. rotundata. Lineage (NCBI taxonomy): Eukaryota > Viridiplantae > Streptophyta > Magnoliopsida > Dioscoreales > Dioscoreaceae > Dioscorea > Dioscorea cayenensis. The sequence goes on along the minus strand of NC_052480.1, from coordinate 19,172,840 downwards.
TATGAATGCGATACGTAGAGCATTCATTTCTTATGTTGAGCATTACTTTTCTCGGGTTTTTACACTAATATGTGTGTTTTTATGTTACTTTTATGCAGGTAGGGTTGTGAGGCCGAGTATGAAGGAATTAGGCCAATGTGGATCATAATGCTCCAATTTTGGAGGAAATCTTGCTGATAAGTGTCTAAATGTAGATGTTTTCATGTATATATCGTGTTCACTTTGCATGTATTTTGTGAGGTTTGATGCCCATTTTGCCCTTAATCGTCTATTATTTGCTTTGTAGGGCATAAGGAAGCCATGGAGAACAAGAAGATATCATTTGGGCGAAAAGAGAAGAAAATAGGAATTTCATACTACCCCCATACTACACAGTATGGGGGTCGTATGCACTGTAGCAGCAGATTGATTTGGAGTGGCTTCCAAGATTTCCATACTACCCAGTATGGGGCCCGTATGCACCCCCGTATGGATCGCGAATCTAGGGTTTTTGGGTGCTATACGACCCCCATACGACCCTTATGCCTCGGGGGGTATAAATACCAACTTTTAGGGCAGAAAAGAGGACTTTTGGCTGGCCCTTTTCTTGGCCGACTTTGGGAGAGCACTTGGGAGTTTTTGGGCGACCTTGGGGAGGAGAAGAAGGGCAAAGAAGCTAGAAGATCATCCAAGCCCAAGGTCCAAGATTCTCAAGGCAAGAAGGCAACATCATACAAGGAGAGATCTACCACGATTTGAAGGAAGGAGACCCGCGGCTAGAGGAAGCGTCATTTGGCACTCCTTTGGCGGGGAAAGCGTCATTCGACACATTCTTCACCTCCTCCTTCACCATTTCATCTAGGGAGTGTCATTTATGCTTTTGTTTCATGTTTTGTTTGCTTGTATTGGTTGTTGTGGGATGATGACAGACTAGACCCCCAAGGACACCTGGTGTTGGTGAACCTTGGGGGGTTTTATCATGTATGTTGGATGATAACTTGTTAATTCCATGCTTGGGTAATTTTGAGATTTAATCCATTGTTTTCATGCTAAGTGCTACACTAAGGAGAAATCCGTAGCTCTTTTATGAGTGATGCATGTAGATGTGACTTGCTCGCATGTATTAGATCATGAATGGATTAGAAGGGGATACTTGTATCATCACGCCGAGAAATCGGGTGTTTGGTAGCCCTCCATGTAGGTTTAATCCGAAGAAGAGTAGGTTTAATCCTAAGTGAGATTTCCTCGTACTCAATGCAATCGTAGGAATGTAGATTTGGAAGAAATTCCTATCTATGTTCGTATGGGATTAGGGTTCAATCGCCGAGAAATTGGGGTTGTTCTAATCTCGGAATCTCATGGTCCGTTTTACCCTTGCATCTTTAGATCATCATCCATGTTGCATGATAACCCATCAAAGGGATCCTCATCCATAGGCCTTTGCATCTCATTGATTTTCTTGCTTGCTTATTGCTTGTTCTCTCTAATTTGTTCATAACCTTGTTTTAGTTTTAATTGTTTTTAGTAGAGTAAAAATCCATCATTTGAGATCTTAGGCTAGATAATAGCTCGAGAAGGAGTAATAGGAGATCCTTAGCCCCGTGGAATACGATCCTCGTGTCTTCACACGAGGTATTACTTGGCGATCACGTACACTTGCGGAGAAGCAATCAAGTTTTTGGAGATTTTGTGTGGAATAGCAAAAATCTCACCATCCTTTTTCAAGCTTTCGGAAGGAAGCGTACTATGCACCACTTGGATTTTGCCAAGTACTTGGGGATCTATGATGATGAGTTTATCAACTCCATGCCCGTTAAACGTCTTAAGCTTTATTTCCCAAGTGGAGTTGGTCAAAGAAACTATTGGGCGACTTTGGCGGGTGATGATCAAACACGAAAGGCTTCACGCGTGATTGACCTGGCACACAGATTCATTCATTCTTTGATTGCTCGATCTATTTGTGGCCAGACCGATAGCAAGAGGGTTGTCACTCAAGCTGATATTTATACGATGTATGGCATCTTCGAGCAACGCCCTACTCACCTTGGCCATCTTGTCGCCGATGCATTTCTTCACCAGGGCTCGTATACACGATTGGGAGCTATATTTATTGGGCCCTATGTGACTAGATTGATCTGTGGCATGGGTTTACTTGAGTAGACGCGAGGCATGCCCATTGTAGGAGGTACAGTAACCCTCGAACCAACCCACATACGGGCAATCGGCGTGGTGATCACGTGTGGCCGCCCCACACGGCACCAGGCCACTAGTGAGTCTAGTCAGCGACAGACTGAGCACAAAGAGTTAGACCCTGAGGGCACACCTGCTCCTACCCCCAGTGCTACATCTTTACCTGACTTCGACATGTGACTGAGGGGGATTGAGGGTGAGGTTCAGGCTGTGCGTCAGGAGCAGCGTGAGATTCGTGGCCAGCTTCCCAGATCACTGAAGCAACTTTGTAGCATATACTGTAGCAGCACTGCTCACAGCCGGCCGAGAAACCAGAGAAACAGAGAATCCACACAGGCGTGTGGAAATTATCCACAGCCGTGTGGAAATTCCGCACGGGTGCGTGGAGCATCCACGCTCGTGTAGTCGCCCGATTCCAGCCCTATTTAAAGCCGATTTAGCCTTGATTTTGGTATTCTTTTCTCCATCTTTTCCCCAACTTGAGAGAGGGCTTCAGCTAGGGTTTTGAGGGGTATTAGCCAAGGTTTTGGAGAGGTTCTATGGCTCCGACATCGTTATTCCTTAGGAAGAAGGTTGGTAGGGGAGCTTCCGTCAAAGCGTATCCTATAACGGACGACGGAATCCTTGGACGACGAGTAGAGGACTTTCCACATGACCATCGACATGACAATCGAGGGGGTTTCTTTATGGATTCATTGCTTTTACATTCTATTTCTTTGATTGTACTTAGCTCCATGGAGAGCTAAAGCCCTAGTGGGTACTCGGGTATTGTGAACCCTAGGATGTATTTGCTTCTTTGAACCTCTTTATTATGCTTTCAATAAATTGATGTTTATTTTGAGTTCCAACCTTGAATGCTTGATTGTATGAACATTTCCCCTAGAGTGACACTAGGGTTGAGAATTCTTGTTGGTAATCTTGTGAGTGAGTGACACACCACGAGCGTTAGACAAAGCTAGGTTGGAGAGGGTTGAGAGGGTGAGTCGAGAGGTACAGGAGCGTCCCCTTTCCCCTCCAGCGTGATAGATTCTACCTCCGTTCCTTGACTTCTTTGAGGCCATAATAGAGTGAATGGTCTAAGGGATGAACTTTCGCTGGGGCTTAGTTGTCCTTGTAACGGAGTGAAGCATTGAGGTGATCTTAGTATCTAGGTCTTAATTGTGGTTAGGGACCTTCCACCTGCACCAAAGGGTTAGGTCTATAATTAGGAAGGGATTTATCACTTGGAATCCCTAGAGCTCATTGCAACTCTATGCAAGTGTGAGGTGTTGAGATTGTTCGATTTCTCCTCCGGGACATGTATAGAGTTAGGCATAGTTGACCTTAGATTTGGGAATATGTAATTAAGGATCTCCATGACTCACCATGCATTGATTAGGAAGCATAATAGATGGTTCTTGCACTTGAAACAATTATCCTAGGTAGAGCATTATCCGGGTACCCCATCTTTCTCGATTGCTTGTTGCTTTTACTGATGAGAATTGAATCATTGTCACACTCATTATCATTGATCTTTTACATAGCTAAGAATCAAATTAAGTATTTTTATTCTCTACTCCCTGTGGATTCGATATCCGCTCACCCAGGATTATTACTTCGACAAACCCGTGCACTTGCGAGATATACTCAAGGGGATCTTGTCAAGTTTTTGGCACCGTTGCCGGGGAGCTAGGCATTTAGAGATACTTTCCACTTTGTTTTCTTAGCTATTTCACCACAGATTCTATTTCACGTCTTCTTATTCTATCATTGTTCTGATTTTCTTTTTCTTTTTTTTTGGTGCAGCTCCAGGTTATGACCCGAGGGAATCCATCAATATTGATTGAAGGAGACCGTGAGCTTGAACGTACACTTAGAAAAAAAGGAAAGAACTTGTGCAAGAATAGCATAATTCAGTTGATTTGGAAGGAGATGAATCTGAAAACATGGCAGCACAGAATGAGCAAGAGTGAACACTATCCGACTATGCCAGACCTTCAGTGTTGGGGACACAATCGAGTATTGTGCGTCCCCCAATTACAGTTCAGAACTTCAAGCTAAAGCCGGCATTCATCCATATGCTGCAGCAGTCCGCACAATTCAACGGTTTGGCCGATGAGGATCCAAACAGTCATATAGAGAGCTTTCTTGAGATGTGCGATATGCTAAAGATAAATGGGGTGATGGATGATGCCATCAAATTGAGAGCCTTCCCATTTTCCTTGAAGGGGGAGAGCGAAGCAGTGGCTACACTCATTACCTAAAGCATCAATTACTACACGGAAGGAGATGGTAGAAGCTTTTCTAGCCTGTTATTTTCCTCCCGAAAAATCAGCAAAGCTTAGGAATGAGATCTCGTCCTTTGTTTAGTTGGAATTGGACTCTCTATTCGAGACATGGGAAAGGTTCAAGGAGCTCCTGAGAAAGTGTCCGTAACACGGATTCCCGGAGTGGATGATTGTTCAAACCTTTTACAATGGTTTGAACCTGAGTACAAGGCAACTCTTGGATGCGGTAGCAGGAGGCACCTTAGGTAGCAAAACCCCTGATGAGGCTCGTCAATTAATTAAGAAAATGGGGTTAAATAGCTACCAATGGAATGTTAGGGAGAAGAAAAAGGTGGCCGGTCTCCATGAAATTAATGCGGTAACCTTATTGGCGGCGCAAGTAGAGAGTCTTAGTAAGAAGCTAGATCTCATAGCTTCAAATAGAGTTGCGGCCATGACCAATTGCACCGGTTTTGGTGGAGGACATGCTCCCTCTGATTGCCCGATCGTTATTGGTAATGTTTCTTCAGTGGAAAACGTTGCCTTTGTAGGTAATGGCATGAGACCTCAAGGGAACCCATATAGCAATACTTACAATTCAGGTTGGAAGAATCATCCCAACTTTTCATGGAGTAATAAAGGACCACAAAAGGCCATGGGGCCACCGGGTTTCCAACAACAACAATAAGCCCCTCAAGTGGAAAACAGAATTTCAGGCTTGGAAACCCGAATGACGGATTTATAGAAGCACTTGGCTAGATTTGTTCAATCTGCAAATACACTGTTTGAATAAGTCGAGGCTACACTTCGCAACCACATTGCCTCTTTGCACAACTTTGAAAATTAGGTGGGGCAAATTGCGAAGTCTCTCTCCAAAAGGCCCCATGGAAATTTACCAAGCAATACGGAAACCAACCCTAGAGAACATGTGAAGGCGATCACTTTGAGAAGTGGTCGTGAGGTTGAAGGGAGGCTTCCGAGTGAGAAGCCGAAAGAACACACTCCCGAGGTTGTAGGGGTTGAGGAGGGAGCAAGGAAAGAGAAAGAGGTAGCATCCCCACCTTTCAAGCCAAGAATCCCTTATCCCTCTAGGTTGAAGAATGACCAAGGGGATGAACAGTAGAAGAATTTCTTGAGTTTATTCAAGCAACTCCACATCAAAATTCCTTTGGTAGAGGCATTAGCTAAAATGCCTAAGTATGCGAAGTTACTAAAAGACTTGTTGACTAACAAGAGGAAGTTAGAGGAGAGTGCTTGACAAGGTCCCCTTGCTTATATCCCGCAAATGCACAGGTTTGTCGAAGTAATAATCCCGGATGAGCGGGGTCATATCCACAGGGAGTAGGGAGTAAAGACACTTAATTCGATTCTTAGCTATGTGGAGTATCAACAATGATAAGTGTGGTAATGATTCAATTCTCAGAAATTAAAAGCAACAAGTAAGAGAGCAAAAGTAAGGAGGAGGCAAGGCAATCGATAAAGATGGGGTACTCGGATGATGTTTTACCTAGGATAATCGTTTTCAAGTGCAAGAACTCTCTATTATGCTTCCTAATCAATGCAATGGTGAGTCGTGGAAATCCTTACATACATAGTCCCAAATCTAAGGTCAACTATGCCTAACTCTATACATGTCCCGGAGGAGAAATCGAACAATCTCAACAGCTCGCACTCGCATAGAGTTGCAATGAGCTCTAGGGATTCCAAGTGATAAATCTCTTTTGAGATTTAGACCTAACCCTTTGGTCCAGGCGGAAGGTCCCTAGCCACAATTAAGCCCTAGATACTAAGATCACTTCAACGCTTCACTCCATTGCACGCACAACTAGGCCCCAGCGAAGGTTCATCCCTTAGACCATTCACTCTATTATGGCCGCAAAGAACTTGAGGAACGGAGGTAGAAGCTATCACGTCGGAGGGCAAAGGGGACGCTCATGTACCTCTCGACTCACCCTCTCAACCCTCTCCAACCTAGCTTTGTCTAACGCTCGTGGTGTGTCACTCACTCACAAGGTCACCAACAAGAACTCTCAACCCTAGTGTCACTCTAGGGGAAATGTTCATACAATCAAGCATTCAAGGTTGGAGCTCAGAATAAACATCAATTTATTGAAAGCATAATAAAGAAGTTCAATGAAACGAATATATCCTAGGGTTCACAATCACCCAAGTACCCACTAGGGGTTTAGCTCTCCATGGAGCTAAGTACAATCAAAGAAATTGAATGTAAAAGCAATGAATACATAAAGAAACCCCCTTGATAGTCGTGTCGATGGTCTTGTGGAAAGTCCTCTACTCGTCGTCCAAGGATTCCTTCGTCCGGTATAGGGTATGCCTCGATCGAAGCTCCCCTACCAACCTTCTTCATAATGGAATCACGATGTCAGAGCCATAGAACCTCTCCAAACCTTGGCCAATACCCCTCAAAACCCTAGCCGAAACCCTCTCGCAAGTTGGGGAAAAGATGGAGAAAAGAATACTGAAATCGGGGCTGAAATCGGCTTTTAAATAGAGGGTGGAATCGGGGCGACTACACGGGACGTGTATGATGTCTGCACTGCACGTGGAATTTCCACAGGGCGTGGATAATTTCCACGCCCGTGTGGATTCTCTGTTCTCTGATTTCTCGTCGTTTGCTGTAAGCAGTCTATTGCTAGAGCAGCTACGATGCACTGCTATAGTACTCTGCCGGAAATACTCCCGAATTTCATACTTTCATTTGGGTAACGCAAACGGGCACACGTTTACATCGTGGATCACTTGCTTATTTAATGATGTACATGTTGGTGGATCTCTTGTTCTTTTATGCATAAGTCGGAATGCTCGAGTGTGACTACCTTTGTGCCCCTCCAAATGAATGTGCTCACTAGAATACGAGGAGGTTGGCACACACTCTAGCATCTCACACCTTACCTATGTCTTCGCGTTTGAACCTTAGCAAGATTTTCTCCAAAATTGGTGCATTATGATCCACATTAGCCTATTTCCTTCATACTCGGCCTCACAATCCTACCTGCATAAAAGTAACATAAAAACACACATATTAATGTAAAAACCTGAGAAAAGTAATGCTCAACATAAGGAATGAACGCTTCGCATTCAATTCGCACAAGCACTTATCAGTGCTTCAGTGGTGCTAGATGCTTCATGCTCGGTGATGCTGTAAAAGAACATGCCGAACAAGAAGAAAGACCAGGGAAGCTTCATTATTCCGTGTAACATCGGCAACTTAGGTGAGGAAATTGCACTGGCGGATTCAGGGGCAAGTATCAACGTCATGCCATACACTTTCTTCCAAAAGCTAGGCTTTGGAGAGCCTAGGCCTACTCGGATGACTTTACAATTGGCGGACCGAACGGTGCGACATCCGAGAGGTATCATCGAAGACGTGCTTGTCAAGGTGGACAAGTACATTTTTCCGGTTGACTTTGTCGTGCTAGATGTCGATGAAGATGCGGATGTACCCTTGATACTTGGGAGACCGTTCTTGCGGACTTCCAAATCATTGATTGACATAGATGACGGAGAGGTCAGATTGAGAGTTGGAGATGACAAACTCACTTACCGCCTTGCTGAAGCAATGCGGCATTCTCTCGATTTTGATGCCACTTTGTATTTTATAAATAGTACTGATGAGCTTGTTGATGAATACATGCAGGAAATGTTCAACCCGGATCCATATGAAGGTTTGTTCAACCAAGAGGAAAGCAATGAAGAAGTAATGATGCTTGGGTCGACTGAAGATGTAACATCTACCCCGGGGATATTGAAGAAGGTGCTCCGGAAAATGAAGAGGGCTAGGAGACGCCATTGAAAACGCTCCAAGACTGTTGGAGACGTACATGAACCAAGAAAGTTGGATGAACCATTGCTAGGCAATACGAAGCCCGATAATACACACTCTACCCTCAAGAGACTTTGCATATCATGTTTCCAAGCCATGGGTAAGAGGGCGACTTTCATTCATGAACCCCCGTGAGGTAAGACAAGATACGTCAAGCTAAGTGACGTTAAACAAGCGCTTCTTGGGAGGTAACCCAAGTGTTTACTGTTTTCTTATCTTTTAGTTTTGTTTGTTTGCATAAATTGTTAAGTGTTGGTGTCATAATTTTTAGATGCTTGTGCTGCGATTTTGTTGTGGTGTTTTTTAAACATTCATTTTGTGTTTTATGAGGAATTGGTGAAAGTTTGGTCGTTTGAGCTCTATTTCATATTTTTCACTGGTAAAATTTGCATAATAGGGCAGGCTCTGAGTGTGTAAACATGTTCAGAAATTTTTTGCAGAGCCTGCAGATTTTTCTAAGTCATCCAGAGAAAACACACGGGCGTGTGGACTTTCCACACGGCCATGGGGATTGCACTCCGAGCTCACGCAGAAAAGGCACAGGGGCGTGCGGCTACCCCTGTGAATGACCATGCGACTGTCACACGCCCGTGGGTAATTTCAGCATGGGCATGTGGATTCCTGCAGAGTTGGGCAGATTTTTCCCGAGAGCACATAGGGGCATGGACTCACCCCTGTGGGCAACCTTGTGAACCATGCACGGGCATGGGTAATTTCTGCACGCCCGTATGAAACTCTGCAGAGGAGTTCTCTCCATCCCGAGAAAACACAAGGGCGTGTAGTTGCCCCTGTGAATTGGGCATGTGAATGTCCACGCCCGTGTGGAATTTCCGCACGGGCGTGTCTAACACTTGGTATTTTTCTCGGATGTCCAGAGAAGCCACAGGGGCGTGTGGCTGCCCCTGTGGATCGGGGCCACGGGCGTGGATATTTTTTGCACGCCCGTGCGAGAGCAGTCAGAGTCATAGGAACGTTTTCCACAAAGAGCACAGGGGCGTGCGTACGCCCCTGTAGTACTTTTTAAGTGAGGCACACGAGCGTGAGGAATTTCCACACGCCCGTGTGGATGCACAGAACGCCAAAAGTCGTGAACTCTGTCTAAAAGAGTATAGTTCCTCTCCCTCTTCATTTTCTTAATCCATCGCGTCGGTAAGTTATTTTTTATCATCTTCCTTGCCAATTCATGGTTTCTATCGATTAACCTGGTTAATAATGCTTCGTTTCTTCAATTGGAAAGACGATTTATGTTTAGAACGAAGTTAGAAGTATTATTAAGTTGTATTTTTGTATTGTTGAAGCGTGGCCGTGTGATTCTCACGCCCCATGGATCCACACGGGCGTGCAGAAATTCCACACGACCGTGTGGATTTTTGCAGCATTAGTTTATCAACTTGTTTGATCAATTTCATTTAAATCTTGTAGATTATTGCACCTAGGTCAAAGAAGCAAGCTAATAAGAGACCACGTGAGTCATCTCCTGACCCCGAGGGTATGCGGTTTGCAATTCCAGAGCATCAGGTTCGCTATGAGCGCCTGCCGAGGCTCTGGTTTGGGCAGACTCGATTCTTAGACATGACTATATTGCGAGATCTGCAGCAGGGAGATGAGTTTACTGATGAGATCGAAGATCTCGTTTCAGAAGGTGGTTGGCGGTAGTTGCTGACGAATAGAGAGCCAGCCATCAGAGAGTTTGCACTGGAGGTGTTATCATCAGTCGAGTTTGCTAGATCGTATGCGAGCTTCGATAGTGTGGACACCATTCAGTTCAGAGTATTTGGACACCACCATAGCTTGAGCATTACGCAGTTTTCAGTACTACTTGGCTTGTACGAGGAGGCATTCATAGATACAAAGGAATATGCGCAGTTATCGACTGATTACCCTAGAACCTTGACCCCGTAGAGAGCCTACAAAGTGTTATGTGGTCAAGGTCAGTACGAGCTGGGGGTGTCCAAGGCCACGTGCCTTTCTCGACCTGCATATAGATACTTGCATGCCATTATGAGTAGGTCAGTAAATGGCCATGGTGATATGCACGGTGTCCCTGAGCCGTCGAGAACTCTCGTACTTGTACTCGATGGTACAGCGCATACCAATTTACTTAGGGCACATCCTGGCAGAGTACATCAGACATCAGGGGCACTATGCTAGACTGGGAGCGATCTTCTCGGGCCCCTACATTACGAGATTAGTCTTTGGGCATGGGTCTCTTGGATTCGATTCAGCGAACACTGGAAGGCGAGTGTACCTGCTCTCCTGAGTCTAGAGACGATGCGGTTAATGGGCATGGTCCGCAGTGTTCACACATGGGTTTTTGCTTTAGTACTACCAGCTCCAGATATAACCAAGGATGAGGGTGATGAAGCCGGAGCTTCTCAGCCCGCTCCCGAGCGTCAGCTGGCAACGATTGAGACCGAGGCATCTCCAGTGGCAGAGGAGCCACACCTAGTGCGTATGTTTTCACCATCTCGAGCCAATTATCCTTTGAGAGGCTCGAGAATGCTATAGGGGTGGTCCGAGCTGACGTTTCCGAGATTAGGGCTACGCAAGCTACTCAGTACACAGAGTTCATGGAGCGTTTCGATGTGTTACAGCAGATTTTAGAGGGAGACATCGCCTCATCATTTGTATTGCGGCCGAGGACTCCACAGGCCCCCTCAGTTCCTCCAGCACCGTCATCCCCTAACCCGGCACCGGTAGACCCACCATGTGTGTCTCCAACAGCAGCAACAATAGCACAAGAGCCTGAGAACAGTACCGACACTTGACTCATCCTTTACTTTCTTGCATTTTATTTTATTTTTCTTGTTTTTAGACTTGTTCACTCAGAAAGGATTCTCCTTCTGAGTTTATTTTCATTTTTTGCATCATCGAGTTGTATTCATTGCTTCATCTTTTATATACACTCGAGTTATTTTGTCTTTATTGAGCTTCACTGAACCCCCTCGTGTATGCGTGCAGATGGTCTTGTCTTCTTGGGAATTGAGAATTAGTCATGGGCACGGCCAAGGTGCTGAGGCACTTGGCCGTGTGAGCTTCACAACCCGTCGGAACACTACTCCCATGGAATTAGCTTCATCAAACGCAACACTAGGAGTCTGGGGAGTATTGTTTTGATTGGTTACCCCACATCTATTTTTGAATGATATATATATTTTGAGTGAGCTTGCATGTGAACATTGGGGACAATGTACAACTTAAGTGTGTGGGGGAGTTTCATAATGCGCACATCTTTTCTATTATTCTTGATTGTTATATGCTCACATAGCCAATGGCGGTTCACCTTAGTTGCAATGATTGCATTCTTAAGTTTAGGAGAATTTCTAACATTGAATGTTTTCATGCTCTAGTTCTTGCTTGAATTTTTAGGAATTTTTGCCCAATTTACACATAGTGCACTACTCACTCTTTGTACTCTATTGGAAACTCATGTTTGATGTTAAAGGGACTAGTTAGGTTTATTTTTTTCTGCTAAATTCTAAAAAAAAAAAAAAGAAAAGAAGGAACAAAATAGTTTTATTGTTTATTTGTGTTTGTTGGGTGGAAAGAGCTACCACCTATGAAGTATGAAGCTACTCTCATAAGTCGGATACTAGTTATGCCCTAATGAGAGAAAGAGCTATCTCATAGGATGAATGAAAGCTACCACTCGGGTAGGAAGAACTACCACCTCGAAAGTGTGAAAGCCACCTTAGCGGCCGCTTTTGAAAGAGCTATCTTAGAGGATGTGGAAAGGCCAAGCACTTTCAATATTTTCTTCGTTAATGCACAGAATGTTTTAATGTTTGCTTGAAGACAAGCAAATACTTAAGTGTGGCGGTGTTTGATAAGTGCTTGTGCGATATGAATGCGAAGCGTTCATTCCTTATGTTGAGCATTACTTTTCTTGGGTTTTTACACTAATATGTGTGTTTTTATGTTATTTTTATGCAGGTAGGGTTGTGAGGCCGAGTATGAAGGAAATAGGCCAATGTGGATCACAATGCACCAATTTCGGAGGAAATCTTGCTAAGGTTCAAACGCGAAGACATAGGTAAGGTGTGAGATGCTAGAGTGTGTGCCAACCTCCTCGTATGCGAGTGGGCACATCCATTTGGAGGGGCACAAAGGCGGTCACATTCGAGCATTCTAACTTATGCACATAGAACAAGAGCTCCACCAACGTGTACACCATTGAAGAAGCAAGTGATCCAAGATGTGAACGTGTGCCCGTTGCGTTACCCTGATGAAAGTATGGAATTGGGAAGCTATTCAGGTTGAATACTTTAGCAGAACACTGTAACAACATTGTAGCATATACTGTAGCAACACAGCTCACAGCCGGCCGAGAAACCAGAGAAACAGAGAATCCACACGGGCATGTGGAAATTATCCACGGCCGTGTGGAAATTTCGCACGGGCGCGTGGAGCACCCATGCCCATGTAGTCGCCTCGATTCCGATCTATTTAAAAGCCGATTTAGCCCTGATTTTGGTATTCTTTTCTCCACCTTTTCCCTAACTTGAGAGAGGGTTTCAGCTACGGTTTCGAGGGGTATTGGCCAAGGTTTTGGAGAGGTTCTACGGCTCTGACATCGTCATTCCTTAGGAATAAGGTTGGTAGGGGAGCTTCCGTCGAGGTGTATCCTATACCGGACGAGGGAATCCTTGGACGATGAGTAAAGGACTTTCCACAAGACCATCGACACGACTATCAAGGGGGTTACTTTATGGATTCATTGCTTTTACATTCTATTTCTTTGATTGTACTTAGCCCCATGGAGAGCTAAAGCCCTAGTGGGTACTCGGGTATTGTGAACCCTAGGATGTATTTGCTTCTTTGAACCTCTTTATTATGCTTTCAATAAATTGATGTTTATTGTGAGTTCGAACCTTGAATGCTTGATTGTATGAATATTTCCCCTAGAGTGACGCTAGGGTTGAGAGTTCTTGTTGGTAATCTTGTGAGTGAGTGACACACCACGAGCGTTAGACAAAGCTAGGTCGGAGAGGGTTGAGAGGGTGAGTCGAGATGTACAGGAGCGTCCCCTTTCCCCTCCAGCGTGATAGATTCTACCTCTGTTCCTCGACTTCTTTGAGGCCATAATAGAGTGAATGGTCTAAGGGATGAACTTCCACTGGGGCTTAGTTGTGTGTGTAACAGAGTGAAGGGTTGAGGTGATCTTAGTATCTAGGGCTTAATTGTGGTTAGGGACCTTGCACCTGCACCAAAGGGTTAGGTCTATAATTAGGAAGAGATTTATCACTTGGAATCCCTAGAGCTCATTGCAACTCTATGCGAGTGCGAGGTGTTGAGATTGTTCGATTTCTCCTCCGGGACATGTATAGAGTTAGGCATAGTTGACCTTAGATTTGGGACTATGTAATTAAGGATTTCCACGACTCACCATTGCATTGATTAGGAAGCATAATAAAGGGTTCTTGCAATTGAAACAATTATCCTAGGTGGAGCATTATCCGGGTACCCCATCTTTACCGATTGCCTTACCCCCTTCTTTACTTGTGCTCTCTTACTTGTTGCTTTTACTGTTGAGAATTGAATCATTATCACACTCATTATCATTGATCTTTTACATAGCTAAGAATTGAATGAAGTATTTTTATTCTCTACTCCCTGTGGATTCGATACCCGCTCACCCGGGATTATTACTTCGACAAACCCGTGCACTTGCTAGATATACGCAAGGGGACCTTGTCAATCACCATTATGATTTGTTCTAAAAAAAAAAAAATTATTTCACACTTTCTTATTCTTCCATCATTCTCATTTGTTTTCTTTTGTCATGTCTTACTTTTTCTTGCAAGGATTTTAAATGATGATTGACCCAGTCGTTGCTCTATATTTGTAGGTCGAAGCTCTCAGTAAGAAAGTTGATAGAATTGTTATTTCGCGACAACAAAACATTCCATGTTATAACGCATATCATCCAATTGAAGTGGGCTACCCAAACGTATTATGGGATAATGGTGAACAACATTGGGAGGCACCTCAAGAGGAATATCAAACGGGTGAGATACTCGGAGAGGATCCATTTCCATTACAAAGAGTATTAGCTAACTTTATTGAAGCATTCGATGTCTCCATCCAAAATATGTTGACCACACGAAGATGTCATGAAGCCTCCTATAAAAACCTTGAGCATCAACTAGGAGGGATACTTGACACACTCTCTAGGGAACAACAAGTTTTTGAGCAAAAACAAGTAAAGTTCCTTATAGAGAAGATGTGGTAGTGAATGACAATGAAGAAGTGGGACAGAATGAGTATGATGTTATCGAGATTGAGAGGATACAAGAAGAACCGTTCATTTAATGTGATAATTGTTTGAGTGGACAGTATGTTTGTGAGCAAGAAATGGTGCAAGGAGAGTTGGGGAAGATATATTTCTTTCAAGTTGAAATGGAAGAAGACGCCAATCCTAAGGTAATGGAACAAGCATCTCTCTTTGGGATTAATCAACTCATAAATTGCAAGAACGAGATTTTGGGTTTGGAAGAAGATGTGGGTAGGAGATTGAAGCCATCCAATGACCCACCTGTGCTAAGCTTGGACAATTCCCAACCCAAATTGTTTCCGTGGAGGCCAAATGTAAGATGGTTGGACTCTCCAACAAATATTCCACCCCGACAAGTAGATTTTTGGTTTATAGGAAGAAGCTATGCAATATCAAGTCGGGAGGAACACACTCTTTTCAAGCCCCCATAAGGTAAGGAAGAGGTACGTCAAGCTAAGTGATGTAAAACAAGCGCTTCTTGGGAGGCAACCCAAGCAATTACTGTTTTCATAGTTTTTAGTTTAGTGTTTGCATGAATAAGAGCTTGAGTGTTGGTGTTTTGATTCTTATATGCCATTGCTATGCTTTTCTTGTGGACCGTTAGTGTTATCTTGTGCTTTCGTGTGTTTTGGTGAAGTTTGGTCGTTTAAGCTCTATTTCATATTTTTCACTGGTAAAATTTGCATAATAGGGTAGGCTCTGAGTGTGTAAACATGTTCAGAGATTTTTTTGCAGAGCCTGCAGGTTTTTCCAAAGCATCTAGTGAAAACGCACGGGTGTGTGGAATTTTCGCACGCCCGTGTATATGTATTGTGAGCACATCCAGAGAAGGTACAGGGGCATGCGGCTGCCCCTGTGAATGACCATGCGACTATAACACGCTCGTGGGTAATTTCCGCACGGCCGTGTGAATTCCTGCATAGTTGGGCGGATTATCCCGAGAGCACACAGGTGCGTGGACTCGCCCCTGTGAGCGACCTTGTGAACCACACACGGGCGTGGGTAATTTTCACATGCCCGTGCAAATCTCTGCAGAGGATATCTCCATCCGGAGAAGACACAGGGGCGTGCGTTTGCCCCTGTGAGTTGGGCCTGTGAATGTCCAAGCCCGTGTAGAATTTTCGCACGGGCGTGGGTCTTAGTGAATTTTTTCGGTTGCATGGAGAGTCCACAGGGGCGTGCGTCTACCCCTGTGGGTGGGGCACACAGACGTGGGTAGTTTCCACATGACCGTGTGATTGTATAGAAATGCTAGAACCGCAGGTTTTCTTTAAAATATTTTCGGTTTTCTTCATCTTTTCACCCTCAAACATTTTGAGAACACATCTTTCCTCTCTCCTGACCTCTCACCATCGTTTTAGAGGGTTGTTAATTGAGTTTTCCGGCTGTTTTCTAGTTTTTCATTCTCATTTTGTCGGTAAGCTTCTGTTTCTCTTTTCTTTGCCAATCTTCATTTATTTTGAGGCACTAGCGTCATCTTCACCAGAAGCGGAAATAGATGTACTAGCTATTGACACCGACACTTGAGGTGTCTTTACCTTCTTTGTTCTTATTTTTCACATTTTATTTTCTGCATTTTATTTTTGGATTTGTATACTCATAAAAGGATTTTTCTTTTACGAGTTTATTTTTCATTTTGTTGTCTCGAGTTGTATTCATTGCTCTATCTTTTTGTATACTCGAGTTGTTTTTTTGTTTTTATTGAGCTTCATCGAACCCCCTCGTGTATGCGTGCAGATGGTCTTGTCATCATGGGAATTGAGACTTTGTCATGGGCACGGCCAAGGTGCTTCGGCACTTGCCTGTGTAAGCTTCACAACCCGTCGGAACATTACGCCCAAGGACTTAGCTCCATCAAACGCAACACTAGGAGTCATGGGAGTATTTTTTTGATTGCTTCTCCCACACATATTCTTCATTGATATACATTATGAGTGAGCTTGCATGTGTACATTGAGGACAATGTACAACTTAAGTGTGTGTGGGGGAGGGGGGAGTTTCATAGTGCACACATCATTTCTATTGTTCTTGATTGATATATGCTCACATAGCCAATGGCGGTTCACCCTAGTTGAATTGATTGTACTCTTGACTTTAGGAGAATTTTTAACATTGAAAGTTTTCATGCTCTAGTTCTTGCATGAATTTCTAGGAATTTTTACACAATTGACATTTGTTGCACTACTCACTCTTTAAATTCTTTTGGAAGCTCATGTTCGATGTTAAAGGGACTAGTTATAGTTGTGTTTTATGTAAAAAAAAACATGAAAAAAAAACAAAAAGAAAAAAAAATGGAAAATGAAAAGAAAGAACAAAATAGTTTTATTGTTTATTTGTGCTTGTTGGGTGGAAAGGGCTACCACCTATGAAGTATGAAGCTACTCTCATAAGTCAGATACTATCTATGCCCTAATAAGGGAAAGAGCTATCTCATAGGATGAGTGAAAGCTACCACTACGGTAGAAAGGGCTACCACCTCGAAAGTGTGAAAGCCACCTTAGCGGCCGCTTTGGAAAGGGCTACCTTAGAGGATGTGTGAAGCTACTACCATCTTTGAAATTGTTGTCACTTTTGTAGATAAATAAGTCCCTTGTACTTAGAATTTTGAGGAGTATACCTTAGCTTGTTTTGAGTGAGTTCACACACGTACACGATTTCGGGTTTGTTGTTTTTTTTTATTCAAGTTTTTTGCTAGAGCTTTGATTTTTTGTATTTAATGTTGAAATTTCCCTTACTTGTAGAATGCTCTCTTTGTATACTTTGGTGAACCTACCACCAAGCACTTTCAATATTTTCTTCATTGATGCACAGAATGTTTAATTTTTGCTTGAGGACAAGCAAAATCTTAAGTGTGGGGGAGTTTGATAAGTGCTTGTGTGATATGAATGCGAAGCATTCTTTCCTTATGTTGAGCATTACTTTTCTCGGGTTTTACATTAATATGTGTGTTTTTATGTTACTTTTATGTAGGTAGGGTTGTGAAACCAATTATGAAGGAAAGAAGCCAATGTGGATTACAATGCACCGATTTTGAAAGAAATCTTGCTAAGGTTCAAACGTGAAGATATAAGTCAGGTGTGAGATGCTAGAGTGTGTGCCAACCTCCCCGTATTTGAGTTTGCACAACCATTTGGAGGGGCACAAGGGCAGTCACACTCAAGCATTCCGACTTATCCATCATTGAAGAAGCAAAGCGATACACGGTATAAACGTGTGCCCGTTTATGTTACCTCAATGAAAAGTGGATTTGGGAGTATTTTTGGAAGAGTGCTGTAGCAAATCACTGCAGCAAACACTGTAGCAATTAATGTTTACAGCCGGCCGAAAATGACAGTTTCAGAGAATCCACACAGGCATGTGGAAATTACCCACGCCCATGTGGAAATTCCACATGGGCATGTGAAAAATCCACAGGCCCGCGTAGTCACCCGATTACAGCCCTATTTAAAGCCGATTCAGCCCTGATTTTAGCATTCTTTTCTCTATCTTTTCCCCAACTTGAGAGAGGGCTTCAGCTAGGGTTTTGAGGGGTATTGGCTAAGGTTTTTGAGAGGTTCTACGGCTCCGACATCGTCATTCATGAGGAAGAAGGTTGGTAGGGGAGCTTCCGTCGAGGCGTATCCTATACCGGACGAGGTAATCCTTGGACAATGAGTAGAGGACTTTGAACAAGATCATTGACATGACTATCGAGGGGGTTACTTTATGGATTCATTGCTTTTACATTCTATTTCTTTGATTGTACTTAGCTCCATGGAGAGCTAAACCCCTAGTGGGTACTTGGGTATTTGTGAACCCTAGGATGTATTTGTTTCTTTGAATCTCTTTTTTACGCTTTCAATAAATTGATGTTGATTGTGAGTTCCAACCTTGAATGCTTGTTTGTATGAACATTTCCCCTAGAGTGACACTAGGGTTGAGAGTTCTCGTTGGTAACCTTGTGAGTGAGTGACACACCACGAGCGTTAGACACAGCTAGGTTGGAGAGGGGTGATAGGGTGAGTCGAGAGGTACAGGAGTGTCCCCTTTCCCCTCCGACGTGATAGATTCTACCTCCGTTCCTTGAGTTCTTTGCGGCCATAATAGAGTGAATGGTCTAAGGGATGAACTTCTGCTAGGCTTAGTTGCGCGTGCAACGGAGTGAAGCGTTAAGGTGATCTTAGTATCTAGGGCTCAATTATGGTTAGGGACCTTCCACCTTGACCAAAGGGTGAGGTCTATAATTAGGAAGAGATTTATCACTTGGAATCCCTAGAGCTCATTGCAACTCTATGCAAGTGCGAGATGTTGAGATTGTTCGATTTCTCCTCTGGGACATGTATAGAGTTAGGCATAGTTGACCTTAGATTTGGGACTATGTAATTAAGGATTTCCATGACTCACCATTGCATTGATTAGAAAGCATAATAGAGGGTTCTTGCAGTTGAAACAATTATCCTAGACGGAGCATTATCCGAGTACCCCATCTTTATCGATTACCTTACCCCCTTTCTTTACTTTCACTCTCTTACTTGTTGTTTTTATTGTTGAGAATTGAATCATTGTCACACTTATCATCATTGATTTTTCACATAGCTAAGAATCGAATAAAGTATTTTTATTCCCAATTCCCTTTGGATTCGATACACGCTCACCCGGGATTATTACTTCGACAAACCCGTGCACTTGCGGTATATACACGAGGGGATCTTGTTAGGGGTTTAGCTCTCCTTGGAGCTAGATACAATCAATGAAATCGATGTAAAAACAAATTATCCATAGAAAAACCCCCTCGTTAGTCATGGCGATGTCTTATGGAGAGTCCTCTACACATCGCAAGGGTCCCTTCATTCGGCCTAGGATACACCTCGTCGGATCGGTGCCGATGAAAGCTCTCCCACTAACATTCTTACAAATGGCACATGATGTCGGAGCCATAGAACCTCTCGAAAGCCCTTGCCAATATCTCTCAAAACCCTAGCCGCCACCCTCTCTCAAGTTGGGGGAAAGATGGAGCAAAGAATGCTGAAATCGGGGCTGAAATCGGCTTTTAAAGGGTTAGAATCAGGATTCCACACTCCCGGTTGGGCGCCCATGTGGATTCTTTGTTTCCCTGTTTTCTTGGGCGGTTGTAAATAGTGCTACTGCAGTATTTTGCCTATAGTGTTTTCTACGGTATCCTGCTACAGTACCGGCCTGAAACACTCCCGAATCCATACTTTCATCGAGGTAACGGAAGGGGGCACACATTTATGTCGTGGATCTTCTTGCTTCTTTAATAAAGGACATGTTGGTAGAGATCTTGTTCTGTATGCACAACTTAGAATGCTTGAATGTGATTGCCCTTGTGCCCCTCCAAATAGTTGTGCTAACTCGAGTACGAGGAGGTTGGCACACATTCCTGCATCTGGATCCCTACCTATGTCTTTGCATTTGAGGCTTAGCAAGATTTCCTCCAAATTAGTGCATTACGACCCACATTGGCTTCTTTCTCTCATAATCGACCTCACAGCCCTACCTGTATGAAAGTAACATAAATACACCCATATTAGCATTAAAACTCGAGAAAAGTAATGCTTAATACAAGGAATGAATGCTTCGTATTCTTATCGGACAAGCACTTATCAAACTCCCCCACACTTAACCTTTTGCTTGTCCTCAAGCAAAGATTAAAACATTATATGCATAGATGAAGGAGACATTAGAAGTGCTTCGCCTTAGGTTCACCAAAGCATACAAAGAGTGTATTCTACAAGTACGGGAAATTTCAACACTAAATACAAAAAATCAATACTCTAGCTAAAAACTTGAATCAAAAAGGTCGACAACTTGAAATCGTGTAAGTGTGTGAACTCACTCAAGTCACCGAATGTATATTCCTCAAAGTTCTACGTACAAGGGACTTATTTATCTACAAAAGGTGACAAAAATTCAAAAAGGGTAGTAGTTTCACACATCCTCTAAGGTAGCCCTCTCCAAAACGGCTGCTAAGATGGCTTTCACACTTTCGATGTGGTAGCTCTTTCTACCAGGGTTGTAGCTTTCACACATCCCATGAGATAGTGCTTTCTCTCATTAGGACATAACTAGTACCCAAATTATGAGAGTAGCTTCATGCATCATAGGTGGTAGCTCTTTCCACCCAACAAGCACAACTAAGCAACAAAACTATTTTGTTTTTTCTTTTCATTTTTTCATTTTTTTTAGAAATAACACAAGAAACAACTATAACTAGTCCCTTATACATCAAACATGAGTTTCCAATAGAGTTCAAAGAGTGAGTAGTGCAACAAGTGTCAATCGGGAAAAAATTCCTAGAAATTCAAGCAAAAACAAGAGCATGAAAACATTCAATGTTAAAAATTCTCCTAAACTCAAGAATATAATCAAAGCAACTAAGGTGAACCACCATTGGCTATGTGAGAATGTATATCAATCAAAACTACTATAAAAGAGATGCGTGCACTATGAAACTCCCCTCTCCCCCACACTTAAGTTGTACATTGTCCCCAGTGTACATATGCAAGCTCATTCATAATGTAAATCAATTAAATTTAGATGTGGGAGAAGCAATCAAACCAATACTCCCCTGACTCCTAGTGTTGCATTTGATGGAGCTAAGTCCTTGGGAGTGTTGTTCCAATGGGTTTGGAAGCTCACACAGCCAAGTGCCGAAACATCTTGGCCGAGCCTATGACAAGTCTCAATTCCCAAGATGAAAAGACCATCTACACGCATACACGAGAGGGTTCATTGAAGCTCAAATATAAACATAAATTACTCGAGTTTATATAAAAGATAAGACAATGAATACAACTCGAGATACAAAATAAACTCAGAAGGAAAGTCCTCTCATTGTACTATAATATGTCGAAACGTTCCATGAACTCTGTATACTGTGGGGCCTGTACAGCCTTAATATCAGCATTCTCAGCTCGGGTCTCTGCTACCTCTGTTTGTATCACCCCCATAGCACTCTTGAGCCTCTCCAAATGATCATGGGCTCAAGATGGTGAAAACATGCGCACAGAGGGTGGGTCCTCTATCACCAGAGGCACCTCGGTCTCCATAGGTGCTGACTGAGGCTTGGGGACAAGCTGGGCAGCCTCGGCATCATCACCCTCTTCCTCAGCTATCTCTGGGACTAGTAGAACCAGAATATAAACCCATGTCCAAACCCTACGGACCATGCCCATTAATCTCATTATCTTTAGGCTCAGGGGCGTAGGTATACTCGTCTTCTCTGAGAAGATCACTCCCAATCTGGCATATTAGCCATGATGTCGAATGTACTCATTGACGATGTGCCCTAGATGGATTGGTATGCACTACATCATCGAAGACAAGCATGCAAGCTCCCCGCTTTGCTCGAACGCCCGATGCTATCACCATGGCCATTCACCGACCTTCTCATGAGGGTATGTAGCTATCGATACGCAGGTTGAGAAAGACATGTGGCCTTGGACACCCCCGGCTGATACTGGCCCTGACCACATAATGCTCTGTAAGCTCTATGCGGGGTCAAGGCTCCACGAAAATCTGTTGGTAACTGAGAGTACTCCTCAGTATCTGTAAATGCCTCATTGTACAAGCCGAGTTAAACTGAAGACTGAGTGATACTAAGACTATAGTGATGTCCAAATGCTTTGAACTGACATTGTAGAGGTCACCGAATCTCAAATAAGATCTGTCAAACTCGAATGACGATCGAACCTCTAGAGTAAGCTTCCGGATGGTTGGATCTCTAATCGATAATAACTACCTCCAACCACCGACTGAAACGAGATCCTCGACCTCATTAGCGAACTCATCCCCCTGCTGCAAATCTCTCAATATACTCGTGTCTAAGAACCGAGTTTGTCCGAACCCAAGTCTCGACAGACACTCAAAATGAGCCTGATGCTCGGGGATAGTGAATCTCATGCTTTCACACTCAGGAGACAACTCTCGCGGTCGCTTATGAGCTTGCTTCTTTGACCTGGGTGCCATAATTTACAAAATTAAAAAGAAAATCAATCAAACAAGTTAATTAAACATTACTGCAGAAATCCACATGGACGTGCAGAATTTTTGCACGCCCATGTGGATCCACGGGCCGTGAACAAACGCACAACCACGCCTCAAACTCGACAAATGCACCATTACAACGCTTCTCCTTCATTCTAAATATAAATAACCATTCTAATTCAAGGAACAAAGAATTATTGACTAGTTTTATTGATGAAAATCATGAATTTGCAATGGAAATCAAAGATAGGGCTAACCGTCGAGTTGAGATGAGAAAGCTTTGAAAACGGCCGGAAAACCAAGCAAAATCCTTCCAAATTGGCGATACGAGGTCAGGAAACAATAGAGGAGTGATCTCAGACTAATGGAGGATATGAGGGTGAAAAGAAACAATAATCCTTTTAAAAGGACTCGCGCCTCTTGGCATTCTGTACATTGGCACGAGCGTGCGGAAATTACCCATGCCCGTGTGTTTTCACAGGAAAGCCTCACAGGGGCAGATGCACGGCCCTGTACGCTCTCGGGAAAGCACTCACTGCCTCTGAACGCAAATACAT
Organism: Dioscorea cayenensis subsp. rotundata; assembly: GCF_009730915.1. NCBI lineage: Eukaryota > Viridiplantae > Streptophyta > Magnoliopsida > Dioscoreales > Dioscoreaceae > Dioscorea > Dioscorea cayenensis. Next base: position 19,149,764 of record NC_052480.1, on the reverse strand, counting down.
GAGCGTGTGGGAAATATCCATGCCCGTGTGCCTGACCCACAGGGACAACCGCACGCCCCTATGGCATCTCTGGATATCCAAGAAAAATTGCTAAGTGTTCTGCACAGGCGTGGACATTCACAGGCCCAACTCACAAGGGCAGGTACATGCCCCTGTATCTTCTCGGGTGGGAGAGAGCTCCTCTGTAGTGATTCACACGAGCGTGCGAAAATTACCCAAGCCCGTGCGATTTTGATAAGGTCGCCCACAGGAATCGCTTGGTTATTCACAAGGGCGAGTCCATGCCCCTGTGCCTTCTCTGGATGACCTCGTAATGCAAATTCACTGGTGTGCAAAAATTCCAGACGGCCGTGTGTTTTCTTTGGATGACTTAGAAAATTCCTAAACATGTTTACACACTCAAAGTCTACCCTAATATGCAAATTTACCAGTGAAAAACATGAAAAATAGCTCAAACGGCCCAGCTTCGCCAAATCCACGTGAAAACACACGATGATAATTCAAAACCCATAATAAAATCACATCACAAGTGTATAAAAATTAAAGACACCATCACTCAACATTTTATTCATGCACACACTAAACTACTAAACTACGAAAATAGTGAACACTTGGGTTGCCTCCCAAGAAGCGCTTGTTTAACGTCACTTAGCTTGACGTACCTTGTCTTACCTCACAGGGGCTTATAGATGAAAGTTTCCCTCTTTACCATGGCTTGGAAACATGATGAGCAAAGTCTCTTAGAGGTAGAGGGTGAATTATCAGGGTTGGGACCACCTAGGAATGGTTCATCCATCTTCATCGGTTCACGCATGTCTCCAACAGCCTTGGAGCATTTCCGGTGGCGTATCCTAGTCCATGTTAATCAAGGCTTTGGAAGTCCATAAGAATGGTCTCCTAAGTATCAAGGGTATATCCACATCCTCATCAACGTCTAGCACTACAAAGTCAACCGGAAAAATGTTCTTGTCCACCTTGACAAGCACGTTTTCGATGATTCCCCTCGGATGTCTCACCGTTCGATCCACCAACTGCAAAGTTATCCGAGTAGGCCTAGGCTTGCCCAAGCCTATATTTTGAAAGAATGTGTATGGCCTAACATTGATATTGGCCCCTGAGGCCGCCAATGCCATTTCTTCACCTAGATTGCCAATATTACACGGAATGATGAAGCTTCCCGGGTCTTTCTTCTTGTTCGGCATGTTCTTTTGCAAAAAGCGCCGAGCAAGATTCATCTAAAATCATTGAAGCACTCTCCTCTAACTTCCTCTTGTTGGTCAACAAGTCTTTCAAGAATTTTGCATACGTAGGCATCTCAGCCAATGCCTCAACAAAGGGATATTGATGTGGAGTTGTTTGAACAAACTCAGAAACTTCTTGTACTATTCATCCCCTTGGTCATTCTTTAATCTAGAGGGATAAGGGATTCTTGGCTTGAAAGGTGGGGGTGCCACCTCCTTCTCTTTTCTTGCTCCCTTCTCAACCTCTATATCCTCAGGTGCGTGATCGTTGGGCTTCTCACTTGGAAGCTTACCCTCAACCTCATGACCACTTATCAAAGTGATCGCCTTCACATGCTCTCTAGGTTTGGTCTTGGTGTTACTCGGCAATCTTCCTTGTAGTTTTTCTGATAAGGACTTCGCAATCTGCCCTACTTGATTTTCAAGATTATGCAAAGAGGCGGTGTTGTTGCGAAGTGTAGCCTCAACTGATTGGAACCTTGTATCAGATAATTGCACAAACCTAGTTAAGGCCTTCTCCAAATCATTCATTCTGGTCTCCAAACCTGAAACTCTATTTTTCATATTTGGGGCTTGCTGTTGTTGTTAGAAACCCGGTGGCCCCATGGCTTTTTGTGGACCTTGGTTGCTCCACGAGAAATTGGGATGACTCTTCCAACCCGGATTGTAAGTATTACTGTATGGATTTCCTTGATTCCTCATGCCATTACCCACAAAACTGGCATTCTCAACTGAAGATACATCACCAATAGTAGTCACAGCTGATTGATCACCCGCAAGTGTACGGGATCGCCAAGTAATACCCTGTGAGTGACACAGGGGTTGTAGTATTCCACAGTGCCAAGGAAGTATTATTACTCACTCTTCATCTATTATCTAGCCTATGACTCTTAGTAGGAAGAACAAATAAAATAAAATAAACTTAACTAAGCTAATCCAATGTCCGGGTAACTAACACACATAAATAAATAAACAAAGGAATGCCAAGCAAGAGAAGGCGGTGTTTGGACGAAGAATCCCCCTAGGATTATCATTAAGTCCCGAACATGGATGGTTTAAAGTGTATTGACAACAGTTAAGACCTAGAGATCTCATAAATAGGTTAACCACAATTTCTCGGCAGTTAACCCCTAATCCCATACAAGTGTTAATCAGAATCTCTTCCCGATTAACCGACCTATGATTGCAATGAGTTTAAGGAGATCTCTAATAGGAGTAAACTTACTATTTTTCGGCTTAAACCTAGCATTGGAGGGCTACCAACATCCGATCTCTCGGCGTGTCGGCATAAGAAATCCCTTTCAACCTTTCCTAGATCTACTATACTTGAGTAGGTCACATCTATGCATACAACTCATAGTAGAATTATGGATCTCTCCATACATGTAATTCTAGACATGAAAGCACGAAAAATTGAATCTCAAACAACCATCAAATTAAATGAAGAACAACATCCCAAGTTCATACACAAGAATACACCCTAGGATTCATCCACATCCAAACACCAAAATAAGTTAATCCCTCATGACAAGAGATACTTATACAACATAGAAGGGAAAGAAAGAAAATAAAGAAGCAAAAAAACTACCTCTACGGTGTTGATCTCCTTGGATCGATGAAGCCTTGAATGGTGATGCAATGGTGGCTTAAAACTTCACTCCAACTCCTTCTCCTATGCTCCTCTCCCTCTTGGTGATGATATGTGCTCGTTTCCCACAAGGGTTATCTTTGGAAGATGGCCGGAAGGCCTCAAAGATGTGTGGTGGCGGCAGCCCAAGAGGCCTAGAAAAAGTCTCCCAAGTCTCCCCCAAAGATGCCCTAATATACCCCCCAAAATGGACCAATCCCGAGTGGTATACCGACTCAATGAGGACCTCATTGAGCTTGTCATTGACACTGTTCGGAGTAAGAAAATTCCACAAATGCCTTCAATCAAAAAAACTCCTTTGTGGCATAGTGATCATCCCGGGCTCTATACCGGGCAGCATTGAGGCCGTACGCCATGATTCGATTCTTGTCTTGAAAACTTCCCATGCGCTACAGTGGAAGCTCCAGTGCTCTTGCTATAGTGCACGTGCTACAGTACCGCTTCTACAGTGTTTCAACTACAGTGAATACTCTACAGTACCACGACCAGGTTATCTTCTCTTTTTCATCCAAATCGTATCCTCGTGTCCTCCGTGGCATTTCCATGCCCTACAAAGTAAATAACACACGATTAAGCACAAAACGGGCATCAATTCTTATAAAAATACATGCTAGTAGCAACAAATATATATACTAAAATAAATACATTTACACACTTATCAACGGCTGCCAATCTATTTGAAGTAAGAAGATCTAACTTCTTACTCAATGATTCCACTTGAGCTGCCAATTAGGTTACTGCATCTATCTCATGGAGGCTAGCCACCTTTTTTTTTCACCCTAGCATTCTATTGGTAGCTGTTTAACCCCATTTCTTCAATTAGTTGATTGGCGTCATCGGGGATCTTGCTACCTAATGTATCTTCTGCTACCGCATCCAAGAGTTGCCTTGTACTCGGATTTAAGCCATTATAAAAGGTCTGAATAATCATCTACTCTGAGAATTCATGTTGCGCGCACTTTCTCAGGAGCTCCTTGAACCTTTCCCATGTCTTAAATAGAGACTCCAATTCCAACTGTACAAAGGATGAGATCTCATTCCTAAGCTTTGTGGATTTTCTGGGAGGGAAATATCGGGCAAGAAAAGCTTCTACCATCTCCTCCCAAGTGGTAAACGAGGCTCTACGTAATGAATGTAGCCACTGCCTCGCTCTCCCCTTTAAGGAAAATGGGAAGGCTCTCAACTTGATGGCATCATCCGTCACCCCGTTTATCTTCAGCATATCACACACCTCGTGAAAGTTATCTATATCACAGTTCAGATCCTTATCGGCGAAACCATTAAACTGTACGGATTATTGCAACATGTGTCCCCAATATAAAGGTCTAACATAATCGGATAATGTCTGTTGTTGCTCATTTTGTTCTGCCATGTTTTCAGATTCTTCAACTTCTAAATCAGCTAGATTAGAATGTTCTTGCACAGGTTCTTTCCCTTTTTTTCTCAGAGTACGTTCAAGCTCGGGATATCCTTCAATCAGTATGGAGGGGTTCCCTCGGGTTATAAGCAAGAGCTGCACCCAAAAAGAAAGCAAAAAAAAAAAAATCAGAACGATGATAGAATAAGAAAATATGAAATAGAATTAATAAATGAAAAGCTAAGAAAACAAAGTGCAAAGTATCTCTAAATGCCTACTCCCCGTCAATAGCGCCAAAAACATGACACGTCCGTATATGCATGTAAACCGCAAGTGCACGGGTGTCGAAGTAATAATCCCAGATGAGTGGGTATCGTATCCACAAAGAGTAGGGAATAAAGACACTTGAGTTGTTTCTTAACTAATGTGGAAGATGAATAGTGATTAGTGTGACAAAATATGAAATAACGAAAATAAAAACAACGAGATAGAAGGCACAAGTAAAGGAGAAGGTAAGGCAATCGATAAAGATGGGGTACCCGGCTATTGATCCGCCTAGGACAATCAGTTCAAGTGTAAGAACTCTCTATTATACTTCCTAATTGATGCAACAATAAGTCGTGGAAATCCTTAATTAAATGCAACCAAATCTAAGGTCAATCATGCCTAACTCTATACATGACCCGGAGGAAAAATTGAATAACCTCTCAACCTCGCACTCGCATAGAATTGCAATGAGCTCTAGGGATTCCAAGTGATAAACCCTATTCCTATATATAGACCTAACCCTTTGGACCAGGTGAAAGATCCCTAGCCACAATTAAGCCCTAGATGCTAAAATCACTTCAATGCTTCACTCCGTTGTACTCACAACTAAGCGCCAATGGAAGGTCATCCCTTAGCCCATTCACTCTACTATGGCCGCAAAGAACTCTTGGAACATGGAGGTAGGATAGATCACATCGGAGGGGAAAGGGGATGTTCCACTACCTCTCGACTCACCCTCTCAACCCTCTCCAATCTAGCTTTGTCTAACTCTCATGGTGTGTCACTCCTCACAAGAGTTGCTAAGAAGAACTCCCAACCCTAGTGTCACTCTAGGAATACATTCATACAATCAAGTCTCCAAGATTGGAACTCACAATAAACATCAATTAATTGAAAGTATAATAAAGAGGTTCAATGAAATGAATACATCCTAGGGTTCACTAATACCTAAGTACTGATGAGTGCGATCCGCAAGTGCACGGAGTCGTCAAGTAATACCTCCCGTGCGAGCACGAGAGGGTCGTATTCCCTGGGCCCAAGGATCTACCCTTACTTCCTCTTCGCTTATTGTATAGCCGACAGATTCGAAAGGTTTCTCTAATCTATTAATTTAAATAAAATAACTACAAGTGGAGACTAAAATACGGAGAGGGGTATAAAAATCGGGGAAAGGAACGGTCACGGATGCGAATTCCCTAGGGGCTACTAAAGTGCACAGGGATGCTAAGAATGTCATGCAATTGAAGGTTTGGACCTAGAGATTTCCTAGATTAGGTCAACCCGATGGTCACGGCCATTGACCCCTAATCCGGTATAAGTATTGACACGCAAATTTCTTCCGATCAAATCCTCATACGATTGCATTAACAAGTGGGGAAATCCCTAATTAGAGCCGGAACACAACTTGGTCTAGCCCTAATGGTGGAGAGGGTGCAGAATACCCGATGGTCACGGCGTGATTCGTACATGAATCCCTTCCAAACTTGGTGTGTCTAGTACAAGGGCGATGGTCACGCTACCAAGTACAACCTAGCGGTTGGTTTACTGAGTTCTCATGTAAGCAACACATCAAATGCACCAAGAATGAATCTCAAAAACACAACAATTGCAATAAACAAACTTAAATCATCCAAATACACAAGTTCACCCCAAGGTTCACCGGCATCCGGTGACCTTGGGGTCTACTCATCCATACAAACAAATCCAAGCAACAAATCCATGCAAACAACTACAAAATGGCATAATAAAAAAACTCCCTCAAACAATGGAAGAAGGAAGACAAGCCAAGCTAGGTGGAAAGGCTTCCACGGACGCCGCAATGGGAGGGCGGCTTCCCTCGATCGTCTACAAACTCCCAAAGAAGAGATCGATGAAGATCTAGCCAAATCCGAGCTTCTCCCTTAGATTTCCCTTCTCCAAAAACATGTAATCTTGCCTCTCAAAGATCGGGTGAAAATCGGCTTGAAGAACTCTCCCCAAAAAAACTCCTCCCTTGCCCTAGAAGAAATCAGCTTCTTATATACCCCGTCGAGTCCATGCGGGCGCATGGAGCCCGTGAAGCTCACGACCAAATGGCCCAAAAACACTGCCGCTACGATTGCTCAGCTACTGATGTTTTTCCTACAGATGCTTTTCATACGATGTTTTTTTGCTACGATGACCGAGGCTTGAGAATTCCCAACAAACCTCACGGGCATCCATGCGGGCGCATGGAGCCCGTGAAACTCCCGACCAAATGGTCGCGAGCAAGAACAATGACACGCTACGGTGTCGCTACGGTCCGCTTCTGATGCAGGGGACCCCAAAAAATGCCGTTTTTGATGTCGAATTCATCCGATTTGCATTTTTAAGCATTGTTTGACTCATTTAAGACCTGCAACACCGAAATAACCAATTTAGACATAAAACGGGCATCAATTCGTTAACATGTTCACAAATAATACACGATTAATACATATAAAATACATACATTTAGGCGTTTATCAAATATCCCCACACCTAAGCGTTTGCTTGTCCCCAAGCAAACACACATGAAAGAATAAGGGCAAAATGATAAACGGCTAAATGTACGAACTCAAGCTCAAATAGTGAAGAACCCCACAGGCACAGATGAAATGAATTCAAGAAAATGAGTTGTACAATAACCGACTCGAGTAGAGATAGTCATGATTCCTTTAGAGTGCTTTCCCCGATGAGTGTGTGTATGCTTCATCCCTCGCTCTCCCCTATTCACACCACGTTCAATGACTACCGGTGTTAGAAATGTTAAAGACACCCTCAATAGTAGGTCAAGAGTCCTTCGGGTCCACATTCAACACTTTAGTATCTAAGTGAATGCATGATTGAGTCCAGGAGAACAAATACTTCTCTTTCTTTGTTTTTTCATCATTTTTTTTTTCATTTCATCATTTCATTTTTTATTTTTTTTTTCGAGTCCGGCTAACGTAGACTGCACAAAATATTTTATAATCTTTCAGAAGGATGCACATGCTGATTAGGCACAAGAGCCACCCAACCTACTTGATTACGGTCTACATAGGCGCATTCGTGCTAAATTAGCGGAGGAATCTTGACATAGACTCATTTATATATATATACATGTCTCCCGAGCACCTTCATGCAAAAAACTTCACTTAGGGATAAAAGCAAAAATGAACAAAAGAACCAAAAAGCTCTTAAAAAGACCATTGAGGGATGAATTTACCATTCTAACACTTTAAATCAAAGCAGTGGGTTAGCGAGGTCAAACGAGGTAGAAACACTGTGTCAAAGCTGTGAAGAAAGCACTAGAAAGAAAAACACGACTTCCTTATAGCACAAATAACCTTACAACTCATTATTATCATTCATTCAAGCCAGGAGGTTCCTAACAATATATCATAGCTATCACTGGTGAAGTAAGCATGCAAATAACCCATCCCCACACCTAGAATCGTACATTGCCCTCAATGTACACTAATCAGCAGAACATGGTGGAGAATCCATAATAAGTAAATGATAAAGAGACTGCCCCAATTGTTTGATGAAGAGTGTTCAGTGAAAGTGCAGTCATTGCCAGCAAAGGGTAAAGGAGAAGAGGCAACAATCCGTGAGAAGTCCCTATGTTGTGGTAAGGCAAAGGATGGCACTCCACTTGATGCCGCATCGTGTCGTGACCGTTTTGATAAAACTCGCTTGATCGGCATACCTATACCACAAAAACAAGTGATCAAACCGAAATTTTTATGAATACAATCATAGGAGGTAACTAGAACATCATGGAATCAAGGAAAAATTGAAAACACAACAATTTTAATGTGAAGAATGAAAATTTCAGCCATTGCTACAGTAACTCACGAAAATTTTTTTTGCAAGAGTTTCTCCTACACATCAAGCTTCTCAAAATTTACAAATGAAGGAAAAACTCAAAGAATTGGGCAACCACCACATCATGACAACCAAATATATCATTCAAGCATCAAAAATAGAATGAAAACACAATGAAACCCAAGTTTGTAGCAAAACCTAGAATTAGAGCTTGGAGGCTTGAGGTGATGAGATCCGGCGAAAAGGTTGATAAAACTTCGATTAAAACCCAAGAGCAAGTTTGCAAGATGGAGGAGAGGTGATTAGAGAAGAAAAAACTAGAAAAAATGGTGGAGAAATGAGGTAGAGTGAAGGAGAGATGAGAGGAAAAACAAGAGGAGAAGAAGGAGAAGAGAGGAAGGGAGACAAAGCTCCCTTTAATGGGCCGCCCAGCCCATGCGGGCATCCATGCGGGCGCATGGCGCCCGCATGGGCTGGGAAAAACCCAGCCTGGGGGTTTCACGGGCGCCCATGCGGGCGCATGGCGCCCGTGAGCCCCCCAGCCCGCGCGCGGCCAGTGAGGCCGAGAGCCTCACGGGCGCCCATGCGGGCGCATGGCGCCCGTGAGCCTCTCAGCCCACGCGCACAAGCACCCCGCGAGGGGTTCCATGCGGCCGCAAGGAGGGCCACAAGGCCCCGGAACATGCCACAAGCGTCCATACGGGCCGTATACAGCCCGTATGGACCTGGAAAATTGAAAAATTGGCATGGTTCCTCTTGCAAACTCAATAAAATACGAATTACAACCTCATGAACGCCGAAATAACGATGAAACACAACTAAATGATACTAATTCAAGTCCAAAGCTACACAAGAAAGCCTAAGCATGAGTTGAGCACGACAACAAAAATATGAGAATTTCACGAGCATATGCATTCAACCACAACTAAGAAACTAAAAAGAAATACGAAAAATTTAAAGAGCGATGAATTTAAAAAAACTTGGGTTTGCCTCACAAGAAGCGCTTGTTTAACGTCATTAGCTCGACGTACCTTCATACTTACCTCAGGGTGGATCAAATGATGGGGACTTACCTCCAAGTCCAGGAGACGTGTTCCAAGATGGGAAACTCATCGAGAGGCATGAGAAGACACGGAATTTACCCTTCCCCTCGAAGAATAGTCGATCAATCTCCCGTGGTGGTGATAATGCACAATTCAACCCCAATTTACGTTTCTTGTCCTTCTTACACCATATTTTTCCGGGTGGTTGATTTCTTTTTTTATTGCGTGACCATGGAAATGTCCCCACAAAAGCCTACATGCTTTACTTGTGCGGGAGGTGAGTTGTTCCCCTTAGATTACGTCGCCATCCACTCCTTCTAAGAATTCATCCGGAGGGTTAATCGCCAAGACCTCCCCGCACACGATCGAGTAATAATCATATCGGTTTCATCGGTAAAAATAGAGGGGATCATCGTGGTCCAAGGTGTGTTTCATAGCCATGGGGAGTGTAAAAATGACTTCCTCATCCCCCACTCTCAATGTCATTCTTCCCCCCTTTACATCAATGAGGGCACGGGCGGTGTTAAGAAATGGTCGCCCGAGGATCAATGGAACTTCAACATCATCATCCACATCGAGAATAACAAAATCCATCGGGATAATGAGTTTGTCTACTTTAACCAGCACATCCTCAACAACACCGCGGGGTTTCTTTATAGACCGATCTGCAAGTTGTATTGTCATCCTTGTAGGCCTCATGTCATCTAACCCCAATTTCAAAAAAAGCGACTTGTAGGGCATCACATTGATCATCGGCCCCGGAATCCGCTAACGCCTTCTCTTGCATGCCTTCTCCAATCCCACATGGAATGATGAAAGCTCCGGGATCGAGTCAACTTTCGAGGGGAGCTTCCTCCGAATCATCGCCGAGCGATTCAGTGGCAATGCAATGAGTTTCTAATTCCTCCAATTTTCTCTTGTTACTCGTGGGTCTTTTCATAAATTTGGCATACTTGGGCATTTGGGTTAACGCCTCAACAAGAGGGATATTTATGTGTAACTGCTTGAACACATTCAGGAATTTCTTGAATTGAGCCTCCTCTTTATCTTGCTTTAACCTGGCCGGATAGGGTATGGTCGGCTTGTACTCAGGTACCCTTGGTGTTGGTAGTTGAAGGGTTTCTTCATCTTGTTTTTCTTTTCCCCTTTCAACTAAACTCTCAGACGACATCGGGTCTTCCCGTACGGCTACCCCATCATGCTCAGTACTTGAGCCCTCCTTGGCTCGTGCTTCAACCTGTTTCCCGCTTCTAAGGGTTACGGCCTTCAAATGCTCCCTTGGATTATTTTCAGTGTTACTAGGGAGGCTACCCGGTGGGCGCTCTGAATTTGCCCTAGCAAGCTGCCCAACTTGGTTCTCCAATGATTGGATGGAGGCCTGAACATTCCTCAGAACGGTGTTCACTTCAGCGAATTGATTGTTGATGTTCACAAATTTTTGCCTCGATCTTGATCATGAATCTCGCTAACACATCTTCGGTGGAGAACTTCTTCTCGACTGCTTGAGGAAAGTTGCTGTGGAAAGTCCCACGAGGCTGCTTGGGGGCCGAGGTTCTTGTTGTTGACCCCAAGAAAAAAATTTGGGTGATTCCTCCACCCCCGATTGTATGTGTTTCCATAGGGATTGCACGGACCTCGAGGGGCCTCCCCAACATAATCAAGCTGTCTCGATTGGGGCAACGAGAGGCTATTGAGATTGGACACTGAACAGTAGCATGCCCCGCCCCACAAGTCTCATAAGACAAAAGCGCTCCGAATTTGAGCTTGAACCCAACATAAAGCGATCGAATCTCTTTGTTAGGGGCCTCCACCTTAGCGGCTAGTGCGGTGTTGTTATCTATCTCATAAATTCCAGCTGCCTTAGGTGGTTTCTGTCTAGTAGACCAGTGGCATTCGTTACTCGCCATGTTTTCAATCAACATTTCAGCATCTTCAGGGGTTTTATTACTCAATGACCCCCCTGCTGCAACATCGATGAGTTGTCTAGTTGCATAATTCAGACCATTGCAAAAGCATCTGAATTCTCATCCACGAGGAGAAGCCATGATGGGGGGCACTTGCGTAGGAGATCCTTGAATCTCTCGTGGGCTTCAAAAAAAGTGTCTCGAGTCCCCTTGCGGGAATCGCGAAATTTCTTGCCTCAATCTAGTCGCTTTGCTTGGTGGGAAATACCTAGCAAGAAATCTGTCCACCATTTCCTTCAAGTGGTGATCGACCCGGTGCTAATGACGTGAGCCACCGATATGCTTTGCTCCCCTTAGGCTGAAAGGGAATAATCTCAATCTTATCGCATCATCAGACACTGAGTTAATCTTGAAGGTGGAACAAATTTGGAGGAAGCGAGACAAATGCGCATGCGGGTCTTCATCAGCTAACCCATCAAATTGTACTGAATTTTGGATCATCCCAATTGTGCTTGCTTTGATTTCAAAGTTGTTAGCCGACACGGTGGGAGCATGTACACTTGAATTCCTCACCGATGGCGAGGGCCTTTCATAATCGGACAAAGTGCGCCTTGGTTCTGCCATGGCTGAAGGTTCACTAATCTCAACCCGTGTTCCTTGATGTTCTGAACTCTCAGCCACCTCTCTCAATCTTTGATGCAAGGTTCTCTCAATTTCAGTCGACAGGGTTCTACTAGATTTGTTTGATTTGCACGTGTCATAAGATGGTACCTAGCACAATATTTGAGAGCCAATAATCGAGGATATAAAAGTACGAGATAATAAAAATAAAAAAATAAGAACAAGTGAAATGGAAATATATGTACAAAAAAAGAAGCGAGATGAACAAAAATAAAAAGAAAAAATGGCTAAATCAATAAACTCTAAGTTTTCCGAGTATTCCTTGTGGGTCCCCGACAACGGCGCCAAAAACTTGATGAGTGCGATCCGCAAGTGCACGGAGTCGTCAAGTAATACCTCTCGTGCGAGCACGAGAGGGTCGTATTCCCTGGGCCCAAGGATCTACCCTTACTTCCTCTTCGCTTATTGTCTAGCCGATGCAGTTCGAAAGGTTTCTCTAATCTATTAATTTAAATAAAATAACTACAAGTGGAGACTAAAAATACGGAGAGGGGTATAAAAATCGGGGAAAGGAACGGTCACGGATGCGGATTCCCTAGGGGCTACTAAAGTGCACAGGGATGCTAAGAATGTCATGCAATTGAAGGTTTGGACCTAGAGATTTCCTAGATTAGGTCAACCCGATGGTCACGGCCATTGACCCCTAATCCGGTATAAGTATTGACACAGAATTTCTTCCGATCAAATCCTCATACGATTGCATTAACAAGTGGGGAAATCCCTAATTAGAGCCGGAACACAACTTGGTCTAGCCCTAATGGTGGAGGGGTACAGAATACCCGATGGTCACGGCGTATTCGTACATGAATCCCTTCCAAACTTGGTGTGTCTAGTACAAGGGCGATGGTCACGCTACCAAGTACAACCTAGCAGTTGGTTTACAGAGTTCTCATGTAAGCAACACATCAAATGCACCAAGAATGAATCTCAAAACACAACAATTGCAATAAACAAACTTAAATCATCCAAATACACAAGTTCACCCCAAGGTTCACCGGCATCCGGTGACCTTGGGGTCTACTCGTCCATACAAACAAATCCAAGCAACAAATCCATGCAAACAACTACAAATGGCATAATAAAAACTCCCTCAAACGATGGAAGAAGGAAGACAAGCCAAGCTAGGTGGAAAGGCTTCCACGGACGCCGCAATGGGGGTGGCTTCCCTCGTCGTCTACAAACTCCCAAAGAAGAGATCGATGAAGATCTAGCCAAATCTGAGCTTCTCCCTTAGATTTCCCTTCTCCAAAACATGTAATCTTGCCTCTCAAAGACTGGTGAAAATCGGCTTGAAAAACTCTCCCCAAAAACTCCTCCCCTTGCCCTAAAAGAAATCAGCTTCTTATATACCCCGTCAGTCCATGCGGGATCCATGCGTGCGCATGGAGCCCGTGAAGCTCACAGCCAAATGCCCAAAAACCCTTCCGTGCTACAGTGCAAACCTCACGGGAACCCAAAAATGCGGGCCCATGGAGCCCGTGAAACTCCCAGCCAAATGCTCGCAGCAAGAACAATGACACGCTACGTCGATACATCGCTACGGTCTGGGGACCCCAAAAAAAATGCCGTTTTTGATGTCGAATTCATCCGATTTGCATTTTTTTGAGCATTGTTTGACTCATTTAAGACCTGCAACACCGAAATAACCAATTTAGACATAAAACGGGCATCAATTCGTTAACATATTCACAAAAGATACAAGATTAATACATATAAAATACATACATTTAGGCGTTTATCAGAAGCCAATGTAGATCGTGAATGCACCAAATTGGAGGAAATCTTGAGAAGGTTCAAATGCGAAGACATAAGTCAGGGTCAAGATGCGAGAATGTGTGCCAACCTTCTTGTATTCAAGTTAGAACAAGGATTTGGAGGGGCACAAGGGCAGTCACATTCAAGCATTCTGGCTTGAGCATGTATAACAAGATCTCCACCAACATATCCGTTATTGAAGAAGCAAAGTGATCTACGACATAAACGTGTGCTAGTTTATGTTACCTTGATGAAAACATGGATTCAGGAGTGTTTCGGGTAGATACTGTAGCAGGGTACTGGCGCAAAGCAGTGTAGCATTTCACTGTAGTAGGTACTTTTCACAGCCGCCAGAAAATGAGTTAAATAGAGAATCCATATGGGCGTGCATTAATTCAACATGCCCGTGCGGAAAATCAACAGGGACGCCAACAGGGGTGTGTGGATTCCCGATTCCAGCCCTTTAAATGCCGATTTCAGCATTCCATCTTTTCCCCAACTTGAGAGAGAGCTGCGGCTAGGGTTTTGAGAGGTATTGGCTAGGGATTTGGAGAGGTTCTACGGCTCTAATATCGTGCTCCGTTTGGAAGAAGGTTAGTTGGAGAGCTTTTGTTGGCACCGATCCTGCGAAATGTATCCTAGGCTGGACAAAGGGACCCTTGGATGTGTAGAGGACTCTCCACAAGACTATCGGAATGACTATTGAGGGATTTTTCTATGGATTCTTTGCTTTTACATTTGATTTCATTGATTGTAATTAGCTCCATGGAGAGCTAAACCCCCTAGTAGGTACTTGGGTATTTATGAACCCTAGGATGTATTCGTTTCATTGAACCTCTTTATTATGCTTTCAATTAATTGATGTTTTATTTGATTTCCAATCTTGTATGCTTGATTGTATGAATACTTCCTTAGAGTGAAACTAGGGTTGAGAGTTCTTGTTGGTAACCCTTGTGTGTGAGTGACACACCACGAGGGTTAGACAAAGCTAGATTGGAGAGGTTAAGAGGGTGAGTCGAGAGGTAGCGGAGCGTCTCTTTTCCCCTCTGATGTGATTTATTCTACCTCTATTTCCTCGAGGTCTTTGTAGTTATAGTAGAGTGAATGGTCTAAGGGATGACCTTACGCTGGGCTTAGTTGTAGAGACAACGGAGTAAAGCATTAAATTGAGTTTAGCACCTAGGGCTTAATTGTGGCTAGGGACCTACCACCTAGAGCAAAGGGTTAGGTCTACATCTAGGAAGAGGATTAATCACTTGGAATCCCTAGAATTCATTGCAATTCTATGAGTGCGAGGTTATTCAATTTCTCCTTCGGGACATGTATAGAGTTAGGCATGGTTGACCTTATATTTGGGAACATGTATTAAAGGATCTCCACGACTCATTATTGCATTAGTTAGAAAGCATAATAGAGGGTTTTTGCACTTGGAACGATTGTTCTAGACGGAGCAATATCCGGGTACCCCATTTATATTGATTGCCTTACCTTCTCATTTACTTGTGCTCTCTTTCTTGTTGCTTTTACTTTTGTTATTTTGCATCTTTTCAGAAAAATCACTATTTATCTTTCACTTAGTTAAGAAACAAATTAAGTGTTTTTTATTCCCTACTCCCTGTGGATACGATACCCATTCATCTAGGATTTTATTATTTTTACAAATCCGTGCACTTGCGAGATAAACGCAAGGGGCGTTGTTATATCCAAAGGAATAGTGATCAAAAACACTAAGATTGCTATTTAACTAAAATGAAGAAGAATCGGTAGTGATGTGAATAAAATCAATGCAACTGGAAAGAAACAGAGAAGGAAACCCAAGTAAATGATAGGAGAGCCAATCGATAGAAAGCGGAGCATCTTGATATTGCTTACCTTAGGACTATTGTTTCAAGTGCAAGACCAATTATTATATCTCTCAACTAATACTTAATTAGTCATGGAAATCCTAAAACATAAGGTCCTAAACCTAAGGTCAACCGTGACTAACCCTACACTATACCCCGATGAAGAAATCGCTCAATCTCAACGCCTCACACTGT
Organism: Dioscorea cayenensis subsp. rotundata; assembly: GCF_009730915.1. Taxonomy (NCBI): domain Eukaryota; kingdom Viridiplantae; phylum Streptophyta; class Magnoliopsida; order Dioscoreales; family Dioscoreaceae; genus Dioscorea; species Dioscorea cayenensis. Next base: position 19,134,022 of record NC_052480.1, on the reverse strand, counting down.
GCATGGTTGCTTAAAACTCTAGGGACTTCAAGTGATAAACCCTATTCCCTAATGTCGATCTAACCCTTTGGTCTAGGCGAAAGACCCCTAGTCACAATTAAACCCCATATACTAAGAATTACTTCAACACTTAACTCTGTTGCTTGCGTAACTAAGCCCCAATAGTGTTCATCTCATAGCACTTCTCTCTATTGTGACCGCAAAGAACTCTTGGAACGTGGAGGTAGGATAAATTACACAAGAGGGAAAAAGGGATGTTCCGCTACCTCTCAACTCACCCTCTCAGCCCTCTCCAATCTAGCATTATCTAACCCTCATGCTGTGTCAAACATCCACAAAGGTTACCAAGATGGATTCTCAACCCTAGTGTCACTCTAAGTGAAAATCAACTCAATATGCATTCAAGATTGGAACTCAATTATAAACATCAATTAAAGAAAGCATAATAAAAGATCAATGAAACAATAACATCCTAGGGTTTACAAGTCCAAAAAACCACTAGGGGTTTAGCTCTCCATGGAACAAAACACAATCAATAATGAAATCGAAAGTAAAAATATGAAATCCATAAGTAAATCGCCTTGTTGTCCGTGTCGATGGTCTTATGCAGTAGCCGTGTCTTCTTTAAAGGTTCCCTCATCAAGTCTAAGGCACACCTTGCTAAATCAGTACCGATGAAAGCTCCCCTAATAACTATCTTCCGAAGGAACATGGTGTTGATGGCCGTTGAATCACTCCAAAAGCCTAGCCAAAGCCTCTCCAAACCCTAGCCAACAGCGCCTCCAAAGATGGTGAAGAGATGGCCAAAAGATGGGGAAAGGCCCCGAAAACGGGCTGAATTGCAACTTAAATAGGGCTGGAATCGGGGATCCACAGGGCCATGTGGAATTTCCACACGGCCGTGTGAATATGCAGGAATTGATTTTTCAGCGGCCTGCAAACAGTAACTACTACAGTATTTTATTACAATATCCTACTACAGTAGTCCGCCAAAATACTCCCAAATTCACACTTTTCATCGAGGCCACATGAATGGGCACACATTCATGTGGTAGATCACGTTGCTTCTTCAACAAAATCATATTTGACAACAATCTCACCGCACATGTCAGAACACATGAGTGTGACTGCCTATGTGCCCCTCCACTTTGCATGTTCACTTAGGCACAATGGAGGTTAGCACACACTCATATGCCTTTGAGCAAAACTTGTGTCTTCACGTTTGTTCACTCCAAGACACCATCAACAAAGTGCAACCATAATCTACTTGGCTCCTTTTTTCTATACTTGTCTCCACAACTCTACATGCAGAAAAGAACACAAATACACATGTATAAGCGATAAAATCTGAGAAAAGTAATGCTCATTGTAAGAAAAGAATACTTCGTATTACTAATACACAAGCACTTATCAACTATAGTGAAAACCAAGTTGTGATGTTGATTTAAAATATTAATGCAATTAAAAGTAAAGAGAAGAGAGAATAAGCAAGAGTAAGAAAGAGAGATAATCAATGGTAAAGTGGGGTACTCAGACAATACTCACCCTAGGACTATTGTTTCAAGTGCAAGACTACTATTATGCCTCCTAATTGAAGTCTAATGAGTCATGGAAATCCAAATACAAGCTGTTCCAATCCTATGGTCAATTATGAGTAGTCTTTTATACTATGCCCCAGTAGAAAGGGATATTCTCAATGCCTTACACTGTGTAGGACTGCTTGAAGCTCTAGGGGTTTCAAGTTATAAACCCTATTCCCTAATATAGATCTAATCTTTTGGTCAACCTAAAAGACCTATAGTTACAATTAAGCCCCAGCACTAAGGATTACTTCAACACTTCACTCTGTTGCGTATGCAACTAAGCCCTAGTGCAGTTTGTCTCTTCGCACTTTACTCTATAGTGACTGCAAAGAACTCTTGGAACGTGAAGGTAGGATAAATCACGTCAGAAGGGAAAGGGGATATTTTGCTATCTCTCGACTCACCCTCTCAACCCTCTTCAATCTCACTAAGTCTAACTCTAATGAAGTTGTCACCCCTTCAAAGGATTATCTAGATAGATTCTCAACCCTAGTGTCACTTTAAGGGAAAATCAAATCCACAAGAACAGGATTTTGAAACTCAATTATAACATCAATTAAAGGAAACATAATAAGAGCTAATAAAACAAAACCGTCCTAAGGTTTGCAAGTACAAGTACCCACTCTCTTCCTTAATTGTGCTTCTCTTTCTCATCTCTTTTACTCTTGTTTACATTAGATTTTGTCAACAAAATCATTATTTATCTTTACTTTGTTAAGAAACAATTTAAGTATTTTTATTCCCTACTCCATGTGGATACGATACCCACTCACCTAGGATTTTATTACTCGACAAACCCGTGCATTTGAGGGACATACGCAAGAGGCGTTGTCAGCAATCAATATAAAGTTGGGTACTCGGATATTGTTCCACCTAGGAGTATCGCTTTAAGTGCAAAACCAAATATTATGCTTCCTAATTAATGCATTAATAACTCGTGGACATCCTAAGATACAGGGTCCCAAATCTAAGGTCAACCGTGACTAACTCTATACTATGCCTCGGCGGAGAAATCGAATAGTCTCAACATCTCACACTTTATAAAGTTACATGGAGTTTTGGGGATTCCAAGTCATAAACCCTATTCCTATTTGTAGACCTAACCTTTTGGTCAAGGTGAAAGGCCCCAAGTCACAATTAAGCCCCAGATACTAGAGTTCACTTCAACGATTCACTCTATCACTCACACAACTAAGCCTAAGCGGAGTTCATCCTCTAGCACTTCACTGTATTGTGACCGCAAAGAACTCTAGGAAATGGAGGTAAGATAAATCACACCGGATGGGAAAGGGGACACTCCGCTATCTCTCGCCTCACCCTCTCAACCCTCACCAATCTGCCTTTGTCTAACCTTCATGGTGTGTCACTCACTGACAAGGGTTACAAAGGTGAACTCTAAACCCTAGTTTCAGTCTAAGGGGGTATTCAATTAATCAAGCATTCAATATTTGAATTCAATTAAAACATCAATTAAGGAAAGCATAATAAAAGGTCCCCTTGTCCAACCTAGGGAACACCTCGTCAGATCGATCCCAACAAAAGCTCCCCCAATAACCTTCTTCCAAGTGGAGTGCGGTGTGGAAGCCATAGAACCACTCCAATGACTTGCCAAAAGCCCCTCTAAAGCCTAGCTGACGGCCTCTCAAAAGATGGAGAAAAGTTAGAGAGAAGGATAAACGATTGTCCTCAAAATCGGGCTGAATCGAGGCTTAAATAGTGCTGGAATCAGGCATCAATACGGGCATGTGGATTTTCCACACTAGAAATCTCATTTTCGGTTGGCTATGAAAAGTAACTGCTACTGACAGCGCCACATGTGTATGTCCCGCAAGTGCATGGGTTTGTCAAGTAATAAAATCCCAGGTGAGTTGGTATCGTATCTATAGGGAGTAGGGAATAAAAATACTTAAATCGTTTCTTAACTAAGTGAAGATAAATAGTGATTTTGTTGACAATATGTTGTGTAAACAAAAGTAAAAGAGACAAGAAAGAGAAGCACAAGTAAAGGGAAGATAAGGTAATCGATATAAATGGGGTACTCGGATACTATTCCACCTAGGATGGTCATTTCAAGTGCAAAACACTATATTATGCTTCTAACTAATTCATTAATGAGTCATGGAGATCCTTCAATACGTGGTCTGACACTTTTGAATATATGTGTGTGTACCGCAAGTTCACTAGTGTCAAAGTAATAAATACTCGGTGAGTCGGATAATCGAATCCACAGGGAACAGGGCTACTGGTACTAACTTATTCTCTGCTATCTAGCCTAATGATAACGGGATAGTGGGGTGATCTAATGTACGAAGAGATGAATACCGAAGATGAATATGCAAGGGTATAAACAGAGGAGGATCTCAATTAGTAAAAGTGGGGTATTCGGGTAATGCTCCTCCTGGGATTCAGGTATTACGTACCGGATATGCAAAGTGTTTTTATGATGAGTAAGTTAAGTAGTGGAAATCCAAACATAATCAGGTCTGTCTCCAGATCACCGATACTAGTCCCTTATGAGGTCCCGGTGGAGAAATTGCTCAATCTCAACACCTCACACCACATATAACCGCAAAGCACTCTAGGGATTCCAAGAGGTGTATGCGATTCCTAAAGATTGATCCTACCTTAATTCCCGACGAAGGATCCTAACCCCTACAAGGTTTTGCCAGAGAAATCGAACAATCTAATACCTCCCACCAAATATGGTTGTATAGAGTCTAGGGAATGGAGATAGAATACACCAATCGGAGGGGAAAGGGGACACTTCACTAATGTCATAACTCACCCTCTCAACCCTCTTCAAACTTGAGGTTCTAACCCTAATGGAGATCTCTCTCTCACCATGGCAACAAATCATGCAAACCAAATAACCATAGAATCAATAAGGCAAGTGAGTGATCACCCGTAAGTGTACGGGGTCGCCAAGTAATACCTTGGGCAAAAGCCCAAGGATCATATTCTACGGGGCTAAGGAGCTCCTATTACTCCTCCATAACTCACTTTCTAACCTTACAACTTAAGCATGGTATACTACTCTAATACAAGCACGAATGTAAATAAAACATAGTTATAGTAATTCCAAGGCAAGCAAGAAATCACAAGAGCAATGATGCTAAGAATAGGGCTAGGGATGAGGATTCCCAAGAGGGGTCATCATGTTATAAGGATGCATAACAATAAATGGCAAGGGTGATTTAGACCGATGGACCTCAAAATTAGTTCAACCCCAATTTCTCGGCGGTTAAACCCTAATCCCATACAAATGATGACAAGGATCTCTCCTTAATCATATTCCTATGATTGCATTAAGTACAAGGAGATCACGCGATAAGGATGCACTTAATCTATGTTTATCCTGATGGTTCGGAGGGGCTTCCTACATCCAATTTCTCGGCATGTTGGTCAAAGATTACCCCTTTTAGTTCATTAACGATCTAATATACGCGAGTAGGTCACATCTACATGTACAAATAAAACAAGAACTAAGGATTTTTCCACATAATTGTTCTAGGCATGAAACACAATGAACCAAACCATAAATCACACCAATGCACTCTAAATGTAAATGTAGCATCCAAAATACATACTGAACACCCCAAGGTTCACCTACATAGGGTGGCCTTGGGGGTCTAGTGTGCCATCATACAAACAAGCATATCAATCTCAAGAAAAACAAGAAGTAAATGCATACATGACACTCCCTAGTCCGAATGATGATGAAGAAGGAAAAATGCCGGCCGAATGATGCTTCCTCAAGCCCAAGGAAAGCGGAATACTCCTCCACCTTTGATGATGAAGCTTTCCCCTTGAGATCTAAACCTTGATCTTCCCAAGCCTCAAGCCAAAACACTCTTCAAAATGATCTCTTCCTTTCTCCTCTTCTTCCCAAGTCTTTGGTAAGCCTCCATCCCGATCTCCTCGAAATATCCTCCATATATCACTCATCATCCCCCAAAATGGCCTCTATCCCGAGTGGCATACCACTCTCTCTCGAGTTCAATCCTGGGTAATATACTCCTCTATGAGGACCTCATTCAGGTGGTATACTGGCTCTATTAGGTCCACATAGAGCTCCTCATTGACACAGTTTGGGGTAGGCAAACTCCACAAATGCACTCGGAATAGTATCTATACTGGCTCAATGAGCACCTCATTGAGCCAGTATGCCTTCAAGAAATACTTGTTCTCTTCATTAGCTATAGTAATCATCCCGGGCTCTATACCGCGCAGCATTGAGGCTGTATGCCGTGATTCAATTCCTGACTCGAAACTCTCCAGGTGCTACAGTGCCACTGCTGGAGTACTCCAGCTACAGCGTTTTGCTACAGTTTCGTGACCTGGTTTTCTTCTTTTTTTCGCCCAAATCATATCTTCATGTCTTCTATGGGGTTCTCGTGACCTGCAAAGCAAATAACATATTATTAAGCACAAAACGGGCATCAATTCCAATGAAAATACATGCTAGAGGTAACAAATACATATACTAAAATATGTACATTTAGACACTTATCAAATATCCCCACACCTAAGCATTTTCTTGTCCCCCAAGTGAACACATCATGAAAAACAAAGATAATGATAAGTGGCTAAATGTATTACCTCCGGCTCAAATAAATACAAGACTCTACAAGCATTGGAAAATGATATATAGATAATGAGTTACAAATAGTAAGCATAACAGAAAGATCCTGTCTCACCTCCAATATGTCTGTGCCATGTGTGTGAACCTTGTATTTCATCTACCCTCACTTGGTCTAGCCTACTGACTTCAATGAGTACAGCTCTCGATGCTAATCACTCCACATGCAAAGAGTACTAAGTCCTAAAATGCTAAGTGCTACTTCAATGAGCAAGTAAGATCCTTCCAAGTCTTGAACTCGAACTAACTCCAAATTCTTCTCAAAGCCTCTAGTAGGTTGCCAAAAAGATCACTAGGGTTTTTATATTCATTTCATTTCATTTTTTTTTTCGAGTCCGACTAACATAGACTGCACCAAAAAATCTTTCTAGGGTGTGCACATGCTGGTTAGGCAGAAGAACCACCCAACTACTCGATTACAGTCTACATCGACGCATTCATGCTTCATTAGGAGAGGAATACTGACATAGACTCATTTTTCTCTTTTCATTCATTCTCTCTTTTTTTTTCATCATTTTTTTTACATTCATCCTAGATCATGTCTTCAGACTACTGCACATGCCACAAAATTAGGGTTAACTCAACAAGACTTAGAAGTTCTTAAGAGTTCATTGAATGAAAGAACTTAACACTCTAAGACCAAATACTCAAAGTTGTGTGTTAAGCATACAAGAGAGATAGAGTAGTCAAGTTGGCTATTCCCAAGGCATCAACACAAGATTCATTGTACAAGACAATACTAGAGGTGAAAAAAGATTCAATAAAGCACACAAAGCATGTAGCTCACATCCATCATTAAACCATGCTAGAAGAGTCTTACAATAATGTACAATCCATCATGGGTAACACTAGCATGCAAAGAATAACCCTAATACATATAATATATCCATCCCCCACCTAGTGTTGTACATTGTCCCCAATGTACACTAATCATGAAAAACATGGCAATATTTGCAATGAAAATAATGGAGGAGGGTGGAACTAACTTCCCCGGTTAAATCTTGTGCACACGATGAGAGGTGACCCGAACAAAAGGTGTTGCAAGCTTTTCATGTTAGGTCTGGCTTCCATTGAATGTGGAGAGGTTCACCAATCTCCCTTAATGCCCTGCAAGGCATAAGGGCATCATCAATCCAAATAAAAATTAAGATTGCAAAAAAATAAAATAAAATAATAGGGAGTAGTCAAAACACAAAAAAACTAGATAAAGAGTAGCAAAGTTCTACACAAGGTTGGTATGGCATCCCCTTCCCAACTTATTACAACCAAACAAACACACTTGCATCAAAAGTAAAGCAAAGAAATAAACTAAAGAAGTAAAGAAAATGTCCATACTCAAATGTCCAACTAGTCATCACAAGATGTTGAAGATGTGGTTGTCTCTGTGTGCTTCAAAATTTGTGAAAGGTAGGATCATCAATTGAGAATAGATTCACCAAAAACCATGTGAATGTAATTCCTTGAATTGTTCATGCATCCCAAATATTTCCAAAATACCCTATTCTATGTGATGAAGTGTGCCACATGGTTTGGTCTTCGAAACTTCACACTTCGCCTTATGATAAGCATGCTTAAAGTGTGGTTCTTCGGGGTAGGCATTATGTTTCTTGGACGTTTGGAGGCAAATTTCTTGATTTGTAGCATTCCTACATCAATAAAAATTTAAATAAGAATGAAAGGAATCCAAGAGAATGCATAATGTGGCATGAAAATGGCCAAAACATGAAGAAAATGGAGTGAATAGGATCCATACGGGCATATGGAGCCCGTATGGATACTATTCAATTTGAAAGAGTTTCTCCACATCATGAATTTGAAAAATTTTTTACATAAATTCGAAATGTTTCAAAGACTTGAGGATCATACCATAAAATACAAGCTAAAAGCTTTAAATAATCCACACAAAAACTCAAGAAAGCAAGAAGAAAAGAGAAGAAAAGTTTTCATCACACAAGCTTCATACCAGCAAAGATCTTGAAAACACTTGAGTAGAGCTTGAAGACAAACACTAGATCAACTTCCCAAGGAGATGTGGAGATGATTTAGAGTAGTATTGAGTGAGATCCGGCCATGGAGAGATAGATCATGGAAGCTAGGTCTCGGTTGGAGAAGAAGAAGAATGAAGAGAGAAACAAGTTGGCAATGTTCACATGAAGAATAAGAGTCTTCATGGCCTCTATGAGGTCCTCATAAAGCCCACGAGGAGTACTGTAAAAGTTCTGAATTTTTCTTGATGGTTTCTATGAGCTCCTCATAGAGCCCTTGAAGTCTACTTAAAAGTTTCTGGAATTTTCTCACGGCCTCTATGAGCTGCCCATAGAGGCCGTAAGGCTCTAAAAACTTGGTTTAAAGTCTTGGTTGCTCCTCCAAACACATGGCCATGGTTACAAAATGATCTAAAATCATCTCCAACATGAACTAATTGTTCAAAGTTTCAATCTAACACATAAAATTATAGCTCAAACAAGTGCAACTCCACAATAAAATTAAGTAAACAACCACGTGGAAAATGATCATGATAAACAAAGTGATGAGAGCATGGACTTATTCAAATTAACAACTTCAAGAAAATGTGAAAAATAACAATAACATGAACACAAAGAACACACAAACATGAAAATAAAACCCCGAATGCTTGGGTTGCCTCCCAAGAAGCGCTTGTTTAACGTCACGAGCTTGACGTACCTTTTTACTTACCTCATGGGGGCTCGAATAATTTGAAATTTCCCCCGGTCATCTTTAAATTGTTGTTGTTAAAATAGAGCTTCAACCTTTGTCCATTCACTATAAAAGTATGTCTTTCAGGATGAGTTACCTCGACTGCACCGTGAGGGGATGCTTGAGTGACCTTATATGGACCTAACCAACGTGACTTAAGCTTCCCCGGGAATAGCTTCAACCTCAAGTTGAACAATAATACTTAATCCCCTTCTTGAAATTGTTTAGGATGCTTGGTATGCCTATCATGGTACTCCTTCACTCTTTCTTTGGAAAGTTTGGAATTTTCGTATGCCATGGTGTGCCATTCATCTAATTCATTTAATTGAAGCTTCCTCTTCTCACCTGCAAGAGTGGAATCAAAATTTAGAAATTTAATAGCCCAATAAGCTTTATGTTCAAGTTCTACAGGTAAGTGACACGCTTTTCCATAGACTAATCTGTATGGAGTTGTTCTAATAGGGGTCTTTTATGCTGTTCTGTATGCCCATAGAGCGTCATCCAAGTGTTCTACCCAGTCTCTTCTATTCTGAGCAACATTTTTCTCTAGGATTCTTTTTAAATCCCTGTTGGAAACTTCCACTTGCCCACTAGTTTGTGGGTGATATGGTGTTGCTAGTTTGTGATAAACATTGTAGCGCTTTGGAATTTTTGCAAACCGAGCATTGCAAAAGTGTGTGCCTCGATCACTAAGTATTGCCCGTGGTGTTCCAAACCTGGAGAAGAGTTTCTTTAAGAATTTAACAACTGCCCTTGCATCGCTTGTTGGTAGGGCCTGAGCTTCCACCCATTTAGATATGTAATCGACTGCCATGAGAATGAACTTACAACCATGTGATCTTGGGAATGGTCCCATGAAGTCAATCCCCCACACATCAAAAAATTAACAAGCCAGAATCCAATTTTGAGGCATCTGATCCCGGCAAGAAATGTTGCCGACCCTCTGACACCTATCACATGCTTGTATGAATTTATGGGTTTCCTGAAATAATGATGGCCAATAAAATCCTGCATCAAAAATTTTCTTTGCGGTGCAGTTTGCATTGTAGTGACCACCAGTTGGTCCTGAATGGCAGTGCTTCAAAATAGTCAAGCCTTCTGTCTGTGATACACATCTGGGTTTCCTGAAATAATGATGGCCAATAAAATCCTGCATCAAAAATTTTCTTTGCGGTGCAGTTTGCATTGTAGTGACCACCAGTTGGTCCTGAATGGCAGTGCTTCAAAATAGTCAAGCCTTCTGTCTGTGATACACATCTGCGAACAACCTGATCTGAAAAAATTCTGAAAAGATAAGGGTCTTCCCACACATAGTGCTTCAAGTCTGAAAAAAACTTTTTTCGTTGTTGATATGTGAACCATTTTGGGATGACCCCCCCGACTAAATAGTTGGCAAAATTAGCAAACCACGGTGGTTCACACTCTTCCACTGCTTCAATACTGTACAAGTGTTCCTTAGGAAATGAATCATAAATATCTTTCTCCCACAGAGTATCGAGATTTGGATTTTCAAGCCGGGATAAATGATCTGCAGCAAGATTTTTTTGGCCCCTCTCTTATCTTTTAATTTCCAAATCAAATTCCGGAGCAAAAGGGACCCATCTAATCAAGCGTGGTTTGGCATCGACATGCTAAGTAGATATCGCAAGGCGTAATGATCAGCAGTAAACCACCATCTTGGATAGAACCGTGATATGATCAAAATTTATCAAATGCGTAAGATGACGGCAAGCAACTCTTTTTTTCTATCATGGTATAATTCTCCTAGGGCGCTCCGTCAATGTTTTTTTCTAGCATAATATATAGGATGGAAATGTTTGTCTCTTCACTGCCCAAGGATCGCACTGACATCGCAAAAATCACTCAGCATCACACATTAATTCAAATGGAGAATCCCAATCTGGAGCTACCATTATGGGTGCTTGAGTGAGTTTTTCTTTGAGCATGATAAAAGCTCTCATGCAATCATCATCAAACTTGAATGATCCATCTTTCTCCCGCAATTTTCTTAGAGGTCTGGCAATTTTGGCAAAGTCCCTGATGAATCTTCTATAAAAACATGCATGCCCAAGAAAACTCCTGATAGCTTTAACTGAAGTTGGGGGAGGTAGTTTTTCTATAACGGAAATTTTTGCTTTGTCTACCTCAATTCCTTCCTTGCAGATTTTGTGACCCAGAACTATCCCTTCCTGAACCATGAAATGGCATTTCTACCAACTTAGCACAAGATTAGTCTCCTCGCATCGAGTAAGAACACGCTCCAGATTTCTGAGACATAAATCAATGGAGTCAACAAAATAAAGAAAAATCATCGATGAAAACCTCCATGAAATCTTCCACCATATCCTCGAAAATTGCCAACATGCACCTCTGAAAAGTGGTGGGGGCGTTACAAAGGCCAAACGGCATTCGGCGATATGAAAATGTTCCATAAGGGCATGTGAATGTAGTTTTTTCTTGGTCTACTGGTGCAATGGGAATTTGAAAATATCCTTAGAAGCCATCCAGAAAACAATAGTATGAATGCCCAGCAAGCCTCTCAAGCATTTGATCAATAAATGGTACTGGGAAATAGTCCTTTCGGGTGGCATCATTCAATTTACTGTAGTCAATGCAGACACGCCATCCGATGATTGTTCGAGTAGGAATTAACTCATTCTTCTCATTGGTAATGACGGTCATCCCTCCCTTTTTAGGTACAACCTGTATTGGGCTTACCCACTCACTGTCAGAGATTGGATAGATAATGCCTGCATCAAGGAGTTTGATGACTTCAGCCCTTACTACCTCCTTCATGTTTGGATTTAATCTTCTTTGTGGTAAGGCTGAGGGTTTATGATCATCCTCCATGAGGATTTTATGAGTGCAAAATGAAGGATTTATTCCCATGATATCAGCTATCTTCCAGGCAATTGCGTTCTTATGCTTTTTCAAGACATTCACCAAATCACTATTCTGATCAACTGTAAGGTTTGAGGCAATGATGACATGGAGCTGAGTTCCTTCCACAAGAAATGTGTATTCAAGGTGTTCAGGTAACTTTTTCAATTCTAAATTCGGTGCCTTCTTAGTTGAAGGTCGCAGATTTTTATTTAGCAGTATATCACTTTGTTCTGGTTCACCATCTTCTGCAGACACTGAGCTTTTATCTGAACTCTCATTGATGCCATATACAAGTGGCACACTATCCTCAGTATTTTCCTCCTAGTCTCTACTGGGTTTAGCTATCGGAGACGACTGGTATTCTTGCAGTTTTGCCATGTCCAGTGCAGTTAATTTAGTAGGATTATTGATTTCTTCTTTTTTTGGAATTCTATTGAAATTCATGAAGTCTGTAAGCATAGTTTTCCAAATATTATCTTCAGTTATTGTAATAGTACCTTCCCAAGGTCTGAATGTGCACATTGAATTGTCTTGTATGTAGGCTAAATGATATAAAGGTGGTAATCAATCACTCCAGATCTCAACCATAGCCTGCTCATTTCCTTGTATAAATTCCAAATCTGCCATAGTAACCCTCCCTCAGTTTCACTGGTTGGTGCAACTAGGTTTGATTGATTTGCACGTGTCATGCACAGTACCTTGTAAAGTCAATAAAGATACAGAGAGTTAAGCTCAACAAAAAGTAAGACAAAAGAAAAGAAGAAATAAAAGAAAAGAAAAAAAAAATTGATTAGAGCAATAAGCTAGAAGTTTCCTAGAATTCCTTAATGCTCCCCGGCAATGCTGCCAAAAACTTGATTGATCACCCGCAAGTGTATGGGGTCGTCAAGTAATACTTTGTGCAAAAGCCCAAGGATTATATTCCATGGGGCTAAGGAGCTCCTATTACTCCTCTAATACAACTTAAGCATGGTATAATACTCTAATACAAGCAAGAATGTAAATAAAACATAGTTATAGTAATTCCAAGGCAAGCAAGAAAATCACAAGAGCAATGATGCTAAGATTAGGCCTAGGGATGAGGATTCACAAGAAGGGTCATCATGATATAAGGATGAATAAAAATAAATGGCAAGGGTGATTTAGACCGATGGACCTCAGAATTAGTTCAACACCAATTTCTCGGCGGCTAAACCCTAATCCCGTACAAATGATAACAAGGATCTCTCCTTAATCATATTACTATGATTGCATTGAGTACAAGAAGATCACGCGATAAGAATGCACTTAACCTAAGTTTATCCTCATGGTTCGGAGGGGCTACCTACATCCAATTTCTCAGCAAGTTGGTTTTTCCCCTTGAGATATAGCCCTTGATCTTCCCAAGCCTCAAGCCAAAACACTCTTCAAAATAATCTCTTCCTTTCTCCTTTTCTTCCCAAGTGCTGGCTGCCAAGCCTCCTCCCAGTCTCCCCTCCAAATCCCCTCTATATATCACTCATCATCCCCCAAACTGGCCTCCATCCCGAGTGGCATACCACTCTCTATGAGTTAAATCCCCGGTGGTATACTCCTCTCTATGAGAACCTCATTCAGGTGGTATACCGGCACTATTAGGTCCTCATAGGGATCCTCATTGATACAGTTTGGGGTAGGCAAACTCCACAAATGCACTCGGAATAGTATCTATACTAGCTCAATGAGCACCTCATTAAGCCAGTATGCCTTCAAGCAAAACTTTTTCTCTTCATTGGCTACAGTAATCACCCCGGGCTCTATACCAGGTAGCATTGAGGCCGTATGCCATGATTCAATTCCTGACTCAAAACTCTCCAGGTGTTATAGTGCCACTACTACTGTACTTTGCTACATTTAATATACTACAGTACCGCGACCTGGTTTTCTTCTCTTTTTCACCCAAATCATATCTTCGTGTCTTCCATGGCGTTCCCGTGACCTGCAAAGCGAATAACATACGATTAAGCACAAAACGGGCATCAATTCCAATGAGAATACATGCTAAAGGTAACAAATACATATACTAAAATACATACATTTAGACACTTATCAGCAAGCAAGCATTAAACAATTAAGAATGAAACTTAATCAAACTCGGATTAAATAGAAACATAAAGCAAATCCACAAAAGATGAGAATCCTAGGGTTCACAAGCCCAAATACCCTTTTGGGTTCTAGCCCTCCATGGAGGAACATACAAAATACACCATTAATAAATTAAAGTACATTAAAACCATATAAATAAAACACCTTATATATGAACCGATGGCCTTGATAGAGAGCTTCGATGTCTTGAAGGACCCACGCTGAAGCTAGGTTCACCAGTGGTTTCCTTGATGCTATGACGGAAGAAGAATCGATCAAAGTTGGTGACGAAGCACCTCCTAAGCCGTAAAGAACTCCTCTCCAAACCCTAGCTGTCTCACCACTCAAAGGCCGCATAAAAGATGAGAAAGAATAGGGTAAAACGGCTATTTATAGGCCTTAAACCATGTCTGTCACGTGCCCCCATGCGGCCATGTGGATTTTCCATGCCCCGTGTGGGCTGCAGGAATTTCCACGCTGGCGCGTGCACATCAATTTTGCTACAGTACTGCTAAAGCAAAATTACTACAGTGCTTTACTATAGTATTTTCCACAAATCGCAGTCCAAACACTCTTCTCTTGAGGGCACATGTCCGGGCACATGTCCGTGTGGTAGGCTTTATAACTTTTCTTTAGCGATGTATCTTTGAGAGGTCTTGCAATCTTCACAAAGAGAATGAACATAAAGATGCGACTGCCTTTGTGCCCTTCCAACTAGTGAATTGACTTGAATCTTCTTGGAAGTTGGCAGGCATCTCCATGTTCATGAACTCCTCTCGTGTCTTGGTACTTAAATTAAACAAGAACTCCCAACATTGCGTCTTTATAGCCTATCTTTGCTTCCTTTTTACTCTTCAAGTCATTCACAACCTATATGCATAAAAGAACACCAAATACACAATATGATCCATAAACCATGGTAAAAATGATCCTTAATGTATGTAAAACATATATAAAAATATGTCTACTCAAGCACTTATCAAACTCCCCCACACTTAAGTCTTTGCTTGTCCTCAATCAAAATTAAACATTAAACTCATGGAAAGAAAAGAGAAGTGCCTGGCCTTAGGTTCACCAAAAGAGTAAGAATAAAATTCTATAGTCATGGAGAGAGTTAAACACTAGACAAAACAATCAATGCTCTAGCAAACAATCCAATAAAAAATGAAAGTGATAAAATCCGAATGCGTGTGTGGGTGAAAAACTCAACTCATGTCAACACTATGTCCACTACCAAGTTCTTATTAACATGGGACTTATTTATAAACACAAAGAATAGGTAGTAGCTTCACACAACCTTTAAGGTAGCCATTTCCCAAGATACCTCCTGAGTGGCTTTCACACTTTCGAGGTGGTAGCTCTTTCTACGAAGGACGGTAGCTTTCACACATCCCATGAGATAGCTCTTTCTCTCATTAGGGCATAACAAGTATCTGACTTATGAGAGTAGCTACATACAACATGAGTGGTAGCTCTTTCCACCCCTACGTACAAGCAACAAACAATCTCCAAATTTTTTTTTTAATTTTTCTTATTTTTCTGATTTTTTTTAATAGAACTAGCACACTAAAGTACCACAAATATAATGAACTCGAGTTTTTCATAGGTCTAATGAGTGAGAAAAGCGCACAACGAGCAATCGGACAAAAATATTCAAGGAAATTCGATGAAAACTAGAGCATGATAAAATCCATGTTTATAACCTCCAAAAACTAAGAATTAAACTCTTAACCCTAAGGTGAACCTTCATTGGCAACAAGAGCATGCTCATGAAAATACAAGTAAAAGTCATGTAAAAGACCAACACTCCCCCACACTTAATATGTACATTGTCCTCAATGTACGCATGTAAGCATAATGTGTGTGGGAATGCAATTAAAATAATACTCCCCTAAACTCCTCATTCATCGTTTGGTGAAGCCTAACTCATGGTTGTATGTGTTCATCGGGTTGTGACCTCACACGACCATGTGACAACGGCACATGATCGTGTCTATGACAAAAACATCATCAACATTACTCTAAAGGCCATCTACATAGAAACAAGGGGTTCAGTGAAGCTCAACAAAATAGAACAGATGTATGAGTCCTTATAAGTAAAACAAATGAAGCACAAACTTGCACAAACAAAACAAAGCACAAAGATAACTAAAGTCTAAAAGATAAAATAAAGAAAACTAAAAATGAAAACAAAAGTAAAGAAAACTAAAGAATTATGAGTGGGACGCTCTAGCATCGACATCATCATCTGGTGTCGTCGGTATGCCAATAGCATGTTCTCATCCAAGGTTAACCGTATGAGATCAAAGCATTTTGGAGCAAGTTTTTCAGTCCTTGGTGTCATACTTGCAAATAAAGCTTCAAAAGAAGTCAGTTAAGCATGAATTTGATGAGTACATGGCTCCACACGGGCGTGAAGGGCAAGCCAAGCGCTTTTCTGGCCTTATTGGGTACTTTTCCAGCGCACACGGGGGTGTGGGCAAGTCACTTGCCCACATGGGCGCGTGGTTAGCTCACCAGAGGGGCCACGTGAATGCGTGGCCTAGCCACGCAGTCGCGTGGCTGCCTTAAGTTGTTTCCACAGATAGTGGGTATCGTATCCACAGAGAGTAGGGAATAAAGACACTTGAGTTGTTTCTTAACTAATGTGAAAGATGAATAGTGATATGTGTGACAAAATATGAAATAAAAAAAGTAAAAGCAACAAGATAGAGAACACAAGTAAAGGAGAAGGTAAGGCAATCGATAGAGATGGGGTACCCGGATATTGTTTTGCCCAGGACAATCGTTTCAAGTGCAAGAGCCCTCTATTATGCTTTCTAATTGATGAAACAATGAGTTGTGGAAATCCTTAATTACATTGTCCCAAATCTAAGGTCAACCATGCCTAACACAATACATGTCCCGGAGGTGAGATTGAAAAACCTCGAAACCTCGCACTCTTATAGAATTGCAATGAGTTCTATGGATTCTATGTGATAACCCTATTCCTATGTATAGACCTAACCCTTTGGTCCAGGTGGAAGGTCCCTAGCTATAATTAAGCCGTAGGTGCTAAAATCACTTAAACGCTTCACTCCATCGCACTCGTACCTAAGCCCCACCGGAACTCTTGGAACATGGAAGTAGGATAGATCACACCGGAGGGGAAACAGGACGCTTCGCTACCACTCGACTCATCCTCTCAACCCTCTCCAATCTAACTTTGTCTAACTCTCATGGTGTGACACTCACTCGCAAGAGTTACCAACAAGAACTCTTAACCCTAGTGTCACTCTAGGGGAGAATTCAAACAATCAAGCTTACAAGATTCGAAATCACAATAAACATCAATTAATTGAAAGCATAATAAAGAGATTTAATGAAACGAATACATCCTAGGGTTCACAAATACACAAGTACCCACTAGGGGGTTTAGCTCTCCACGGAGCTAGATACAATCAATGAAATCGAATGTAAAAACAAAGCATCCATAGAAAATCCCCTCGATAGTCATGGCGATGGTCTTGTGGAGAGTACTCTACTCATGACAAGGGTCCATTTGTCCTGCCTAGGATACACCTCGCCAGATTGGTGCCGATAAAAACTCTCCCACTGTAGCGTGATGTCAGAGCCGTAGAACCTCTCCAAAGCCCTAGCCAATACCTCTCAAAACCCTAGCCGCAGCCCTCTCTCAAGTTGGGGAAAAGATGGAGAAAAGAATGTTGAAATCGGTTTTTAAATGGCTGGAATCAGGAATCCTGATGCCCATGTGGGCGCCCCTGTGGATTTTTCACACAGGCATGTGGAATTTCCACACGCCCGTGTGGATTCTCTATTTTCCTGTTTCTCGACCGGTTGTACGCAGTGCTGCTATAGTATTTTTGCTACACTATTCTCTATAGTACCCTGCTACAGTACCTGTCTGAAATACTCCCGAATCGCAAATGGACACACTTTTACGTCGTGGATCGTCTTGCTTCTTCAATAACGGATATATTGGTGGAGATCTTGTTCTATATGCACAAGTTGGAATGCTTGAATGTGACTGCCCTTGTGCCCTCCAATTAGTTGTGCTAACTCAAATACGAGGAGGTTGGCACACATTCCCGCATCTCAAACCCGACCTATGTCTTCTCGTTTGAACCTTAGCAAGATTTCCTCCAAATTGGTGCATTACAACCCACATTGGCTTCTTTCTCTCATAATCGGCCTCACAACCCTACCTCCATGAAAGTAACATAAATACACACATATTAGCATTAAAACCCTAGAAAAGTAATGCTCAACACAAGGAAAGAACACTTCATATTCTTATCGCACAAGCACTTATCAAACTCCGCACACTTAAGCTTTTGCTTGTCCTCAAGCAAAAATTAAAACATTGAGGCATAGACGAAGGAAATATTGGAAGTGTTTGGCCTTAGGTTCACCAAATCATACAAAGAGAGCATTCTACAAGTAAGGAAAATTTCAACACTAAATACGAAAAATCAATGCTCTAGCTAAAAACTTGAATTAAAAAGGACAACAAACCCAAAATCGTGTGAGTGTGTGAGCTTAATCAAAACAACCCAAAGTATGCTCCTCACAGTTCTAAGCACAAGGGACTTATTTATCTACACAAAGTAACAAAAAAACATTTCAAAGATGGTAGTAGCTTCACACATCCTCTAAGGTAGCCCTTTCCGAAGCGACCGCTAAGGTGGCTTTCACACTTTCGAGGTGGTAGCTCTTTCTACCGGAGTTTTAGCTTTTACTCATCTTATGAGATAGCTCTTTCCCTCATTAGGGCATAAGTAGTATCCAACTTATGAGAGTAGCTTCATACTTCATAGGTGGTAGCTCTTTCCACCCAACAAGCACAAATAAACAATAAAACTATTTTGTTCCTTCTTTTCCTTTTTCCATTTTTTTTAGAATTAACGAAAGAAGCAACTATACTAAGTCCCTTTAACATCAAACTTGAGTTTCTAAAAGAGTTTAAAGAGTGAGAACTGCAACAAGTGTCAATCGGGCAAAAATTCCTAGAAATTCAAGCAAAAACTAGAGCATGAGGACATTCAATGTTAAAATTTTTATGAAACTCACGAATACAATCATTGCAACTAAGGTGAACTGCCATTGGCTATTTGAGCATGTACATCCATCAAAACTAATATATAAGATGTGTGCAATATGAAACTTCCCCCCGCACTTAAGTTGTACATTGTCCCTAATGTACTCATGTAAGCTCACTGACAAGGTCCCCTTGCGTATAATCCCGGATGAGCGGGTATCGAATCCACAGGGAGTAGGGAATAAAAACACTTAATCCGCTTCTTAGCTATGTGACAATAATTCAATTCTCAAAAGTAAAATCAACAAGTAAGAGAGCACGAGTAAAGGAGAAGGTAAGGCAATCGATAAAGATGGGGTACTCGGATAATGCTCCGCCTAGGACGATCGCTTCAAGTGCAAGAACCCTCTATTATGCTTCCTAATCAATGCAATTATGAGTCGTGGAAATCCTTCATTACATAGTCCCAAATCTAAGGTCAACTATGCCTAACTCTATACATGTCCCGGAGGAGAAATCGAACAATCTCAACACCTCGCACTCGCATCGAGTTGCAATGAGCTCTAGGGATTCCAAGTGATAAATGTATTCCTAATTATAGACCTAACCCTTTGTTCCAGGTGGAAGGTCCCTAACCACGATTAAGCCCTAGATACTAAAATCACCTCAACGGTTCACTCCGTTGCACTCGCAACTAAGCCCCAGCGGAGGGTCATCCCTTAGACCATTAACTCTATTATGGCCGCAAAGAACTCGAGGAACAGAGGTAGAATCTATCACGTCGAAGGGGAAAGGGGACGCTCCTGTACCTCTCGACTCACCCTCTCAACCCTCTCCAACCTAGCTTTGTCTAACACTCGTGGTGTGTCACTCACTCACAAGGTTACCAACAAGAACTCTCAACCCTAGTGTCACTCTAGGGGAAACGTTCATACAATCAACCATTCAAGGTTGGAGCTCACAATAAACATAAATAAATTGAAAGCATAATAAAGAGATTCAAAGAAATGAATACATCCTAGGGTTCACAAATACCCAAGTACCCACTAGGGGTTTAGCTCTCCGTGGAACTAAATACAATCAAAGGAATAGAATGTAAGAGCAATGAATCCATAGCAAAACCCCCTCGATGGTTGTGTCGATGGTCTTCCGGAGAGTCCTCTACTCGTCACAAGGGATCCTTTGTCTGGCCTAGGATACACCTCGCCGGATCGGTGCCGACGAAAGCTCTCCCAATAACCTTCTTCCAGATGATACGAGATGTTGGAGCCATAGAACCTCTGCAAAACCATAGCCAATACCCCTCAATACCCTAGCCAAAGACCTCTCTCAAGTTGGGGAAAAGATGGAGAAAAGAATGCTGAAATTGGAGCTGAATCGGCTTTAAATAGGGCTGGAGTTGGGCGACTACATGGGCATGTGGAATTTCCACACGAGCGTGGATAATTTCAACACGCCCGTGTGGATTCTCTGAATTCCTATTTTCTCGGCCGGCTGTGAACAGTGCTACTATGGTACCTTGCTACATTGATCTGCTATAGTATCTGCCCTGAATAGCTTTTCGAATCCATTCTTTCATTGGGGTAATACAAATGGTCACATGTTCACGTCGTGGATCACATGCTTCTTCAATGATAGACAAGTTGGTGGAGCTCTTGTTCTATGTGCATAAGTCAGAATGCTCGAGTGTGACTACCCTTGTGCCCCTCCAAATGGATGTGCCAACTAGAATACGAGGAGGTTGGCACACACTCTAACATCTCACACCCGACCTATGTCTTCGCGTTTGAACCTTAGCAAGATTTACTCCAAAATCGGTGCATTACGATCCACATTGGCTTTTTTCCTTCATACTAGGCCTCACAACCCTACCTACACGAAAGTAACATAAAAACACACATATTAGTGTAAAAACCCGAGAAAAGTAATGCTCAACATAAGGAATGAACGCTTCACATTCATATCGCACAAGCACTTATCACTCACTCATAATGCATATCAATTAAATTCAAATGTGGGAAAAGTAATCAAAACAATACTCCCCTGACTCCTAGTGTTGCATTTGACGGAGCTAAGTCTTTGGGAGTGGTGTTCCAATGGTTGTGAAGCATGCACGGCCAAGTGCTGGAGCACCTTGGCCGTGCCCATGACAAAGTCTCAAATCCCATTATGACAAGACCATATGCACGCATACATGAGGGGGTTTAGTGAAGCTCAATAAAAACAAAACAACTCTAGTATATAAAAGATGAAGTAGTGAATATAACTAGAGGCAAGAAAATGAAAATAAACTCAGAAGCGGAGTCCTTTCTGAGTTTACAAGTCCAAAATAAAATGAAGAAGTAAAAGAATTGAAAAGTAAAATAAAATATAACGTCAAGTGTCGATGTTGTGCTCTGGCTCTACAACTAATGCTGGTTAATCAAAAGGTGCCGACGGGGGTGGTGATGATGATGGTGGTGCCGGAGGAGGCGGTGGTCTGCCAATCAATAGCTCGCGTAATACGTCAAAACGGGCCACCATATCGGTATACTGTGCTGCATGTATAGCTTAGAACTCCACGATCTTGATCTGAAGGTCACCCACAACACTCTTGAGCCTCTCAATACGATCATGAGCTCGAGGAGGAGTAGAAATGGGTACTGATTGCCAGAATGTCTTCTGTGCTTCAAGGGGTGCTCTGGTCCCCGTCGGTGTAAACTGAGGCATGGGAAACTATCAGGGATCCTTCTCTGCATCCCCTCTGCTCCTAGCAGTCTCTGGGGTGGACGTAGCGATAATATATGTCCCAGGTCCACATCTACGTACCAACCCCATCATCCTGATTGTCTCAAATTCAAGAGGGGTAGGCACAACGGTCTTCTCAACACCACGTATAGCATCCATCAAGCCCATCCCCAGGATGAGTCTAGTGATGTAAGGACCAACAAAAAGTAATCCCACTCTCGCAGACTGGCTCTGGTGCCTCAACACATTTGCCACTATGTGCCCCAAGTGAATTTGCACATTGCGGCCCATGGAGTATAAATAAAGTAAGTCCTGCTTGCTCAAAGCAGCTGTGTTGTCGCCTCGGCCATAGACATACCTGCTGAGGACCGCATCTAAATATCTGTAGCTTAAACGAGATAGGACAGTGGCTTTGGACATCCCTGGCTCATACTGCCCATAGCCACACAAAATCCTGTATGCCTGATGCGGAGTCACTGTACTTGGGAATTTCGTTGGTAACCTTCCATACTCCTCTGAACATATGTACATGTCATCATACAGGCCCATAAGAATCGAGAACTCAGTGACACTCATGGATAATGGATGTCCGAATGCTCATAACTATATAGCATCCATGGTCTCAAATCCCCCATACGGCTGATCAAACTCAAAGGATGCTGGTAGCACCTCTAGCGTGAACGCGCGGAAAGCTGGCTCACGAATTGTCGGTAACATCCTCTAGCTCCCCAATGCCAACAACTCATCAATTTCATTAGCTAGCTCAACACCCAGCTGAATGTCTCTCAGTATTTAAAAATCTAAAAAGCGAGTCCGACTAAAACTGAGTGCTGATAATCTCTCAAATCGAGCCTAATGTTTCTGAGACGCTTAACTTCATTCTTCCTCACCCGAGTTTCAATGGCTGCAATACCCAATGAAGAAATGATCAAAGAAGCTTAGAAAATAGTACACTGCAGAATTCCACACGGGCCTGTGGAAATTCCCCACGCCCGTGTGGATCTGCAGGGCGTGAAAACCGCACGGTTGTGCACCAATTCTCCAAAAATTCAACATTAAAATGTGCGTAAACACTTCCTAAGCATGTATAAAACATTATAACATGAAAATTGGCACACATTAAGACCTTTAATCCAATAAAAACCCAGGATTTGTGAAGAAAAGAGGATAAAAACTGTTACCAATGAAATAGATGATAATACTTCAAAAATTGGCATGAAACGTGAAAAACATCCTCCAAAACAATGGTAAAGGGTCGGGAAGTTGATTAGGATTGGTTTTCGGGTGATTGGAGATGAAGAAAAATAGAATCCACAAAGATTTTAAAGAAAAACTCGCGTCTCTTGGAATTCTGCGCATCCACACGGGCGTGCAGAAATTACCCACTCCCGTGCGTCTCCACAGGAAAGCTTCACAGGGACAAGTGCATGCCCCTGTGTGCTCTCAAGAAAATACTCACTGCCTCTTAATGCAAACACATGGGATGTGGAAAATACCCACGGCTGTGCGCCCGACCCACAGGGGCAGCCGTACGCCCCTGTGGCTTCTCTAGACATCCGAGAAAAATGACTAAGGGTTCTGCATGCTCGTGCGGAAAATCCTCACGGGCGTGGACATTCACATGCCCAACTCACAAGGGTAGCCGCACGCCCCTGTGCCTTCTTGGGATGGAGAGAGCTCGTCTACAGAGTTTCACACGGTCATGCGGAAATTACCAACGCCCGTGCGTATTTCATAAGTTCACCCACAGGGGCGAGTCCACGACCCTGTGTACTCTCGAGATAATTTACCAAGTCTCTATAGGAATTCACATGCCTGTGCGGAAAATTACTCACGGGGGCTCATAGATGAAGGTTTTCCTCTAACCCATGGCTTGCAAACATGATGAGCAAAGTCTCTTGAAGGTAGAAGGGGAATTATCAGGCTTGGGACCACCTAGTAATGGTTCATCCAATTTATTCGGTTCGCGCATGTCTCCAACAGCCTTAGAGCATTTCTGGTGGCGTATCCTAGCCCTCTTCATCTTTTGGAGCACCTCCTTTAAGATCCCTGGAGTAGATGATACTTCTTCCCTCTAACCAAGCTTCATAATTTCTTCATTATCTTCCTCTTGGTCGAACAAACCCTTGTACGGGTCTGAATTGAGCAGTTCATTGAGGTCGTGAGGCTCTAAAAACATGTTTTAAAGACTTCTTTGCTTCTTCAAATATATGGCCATGGTTACAAATTGGTCTAAGATCATCTCCACCATGAAATAATGGTTCAAAGTCTCGATCTAACACATAAAATGATAGCCCAAACAAGTGCAACTCCACAATAAAGTCAAGTGGATAACCACATGGACAATGATCATGATAAAGAAACTAATTAGAGCATGGACTTATTCAAATTAACAACTTCAAGAAAATACAAAAAATGATAAGAACATGAACACAAAGAACATACAATCACAAAAATAAACCGCCGAATGCTTGGGTTGCCTCCCAAGAAGCTCTTGTTTAATGTCACGAGCTTGACATACCTTTTCAATTACTATACGGGGGTTCGAATAATTTGAAATTTCCCCCGGTCATCTTTGAATTATTGGTGTTTCTTCCTAGTAAATTCAAGGACATCAATGAATAAACTTCACATTTTTCATAAGTGAGAGGAGATGGAGATTGTACCTTCTTTTCTTGAGGTGTTGGATGGGAGTGAGTGATACCTTTCTTCTTCTTTCCCCGAACCTCCCTCCAAATTTGTTTCAACATTGAATTTTTCTTTTCTTTCTCTTTGGCATTGGTACACATAACTTTCTCCTTTGGCTTCTTCAAATTGGAACTTGGATGAGGAGAGTGAGGTTCTTCTTGATCTTCATTTCCTAACTCTTCCAAGTATTCATCTAATGGGTTTAATGATAGCATCTCCTGCACACAATTAGAAATTAAAAGATCAGTTTCATCAACAAAGTAAAGCATGACATCATGGTCTAAAGAGTGCCTCATGGCCGCCGGTAGAGTGTACATTGCTTCTTCCTCACCAACTCTTAATGTTAATTTTCCTCCTTTAAGTTCGATTAGGGCACCGGAGGTAGTAAGGAATGGCCAACCAAGGATTAACAGTGTCTCAACATCTTCATCAATACCCATGATGACAAAATCTACAGAAAATACAAATTTGTCCACCCGGACAATCACATCTTCTACAATCCCATGAGGCTTCCTTGTTGAATGATCCACCAATTGTAAAATCATTCTCGTGGGTCTAAGTTCATCAAGACCAAGCTTCACGTACATGGTGTAGGGCATAACATTAATGCTTGCCCCCGAGTCCACTAGGGCATTTTCTTGAACCCCACCCTTAAGTACACATGGGAGTATGAAGCTTCCTAGATCTTTCAATTTTTGTGGGAGTTTCTTCTCCAAAATGGCCGAGCAATTTTTGGTGAGTGCAACTATGCCATCTTCTTCCAATTTTCTCTTGTTTGTTAGCAATTCTTTCAAAAACTTGGGATACTTGGGCATTTTAGTTAAATTATACGTGTTTCACATCCAAACTTTGTGAGTCTAACACTAGGGCAATGATCATGCAATGTAGCATTACCTAAGAATTGATACACCGAGTTCTCATGCATACCAAAGCATTCAAATACACCAAGAAAGGATCACAAACAAGCCAAAATACAATAGAAAGAACCAAGCATCCATACTAGCTCAAGTTAACCCTCAAGGTTCACCTACATCCAGTGACCTTGGGGTTTAGTTGTTCATAGTCATCAAATACAACAAGAAATCCATGCAAACAACCAAACAAAACATAAGAAACACTCCCTCAAAGAATGAAGGCCGGAGAAGCTTCCAAAGATGCTACACAAGAGGTGGCTTCCCT
Organism: Dioscorea cayenensis subsp. rotundata; assembly: GCF_009730915.1. NCBI lineage: Eukaryota > Viridiplantae > Streptophyta > Magnoliopsida > Dioscoreales > Dioscoreaceae > Dioscorea > Dioscorea cayenensis. The sequence goes on along the minus strand of NC_052480.1, from coordinate 19,108,464 downwards.
TGTCTTCAACCTCCTCTACACAAGCCCTAGGAGTAGATCTCGCACAAAATCATGCTCTCCTCATCAAATCCTTCTTGGAAATGCCCTCAAAACCTTACTTCTTGCTCCGATTTGGTATGGTGGTGGTAAGCTCCAAGAAGAAGGCTTCCTCCCCTCAAAAGAAAACCTAACAATGCTTATAAAGGGATGAACTCAGGCTTCCCTGTGGGTGGCCTCATGCTCACAATACTACCCATGAGGATGGTCATAATAATGCCTGTAAGGAAATCCAGACTTAGACTTTTTCTGAAATTTTCATGTTCCGGGCTACTACAGTGCATGTACAGTGCCGAGGTCCAAAAATGACATTTTCGATGTCGATTTCTTATTACATTCCGTCGTTGAGCTCACCTAGGCCTCCTTTATGCCTGAAACATGAAATAAAATGATTAAACCATAAAAAAGGCATTGAGTTCTCAATAAAATACAATAAACATGCACATGGGTATGTACAAAATATGTACATTTAGACGTTTATCATGAAACCATAGTTACCTTGGCAAAACTTGGTGTACATGAGAACCATATATGCCACGTTGCTTGTGAGCACACACTAGAACCCTAGAATATACCTGGTAGAGCTTGAGAGTGAGTGAACATTGCTTAGTGCAGGGGAAAACCTCAGGCATTGCTCTCCTTGCTGTCACTTAATCTTTTCGTCTTTATCTCCATCTTTTCTCCTTTTTATTTGGCTTTTAATTGTTCTTTTACTTGGCTTCACTTCACCATCTAATTATTTGCCACTAGAGATCAATGTTAAGTTAGTATTTTTAGTCCAGCCCCTGAGGTTCGACAACCCTACCCCTCAAGGGTAAAACTATATTACTTATGTGAGACTTGTATACTTGCGGAGAACACATCAATTGATATTTCTCACACCACTCTCAAATCATCTTCAATATATTTAATAGTAATTCTTCACTATATTTCTCACACCACTCTCAAATCATCTTCACTATTCTAACTCGTCAGCGTATTTTATTACTTTGACAACCTGTGCACTTACGGCACCACACGCAAGGGGTGTGTCACCTTCCACATCACGTTCCTTTGGAATAGGAGAGCTTTCATCGATATTAATTAGGTAAGATGTGCCCTAGGCTTGACAAGAGAAGCTTTCATAGGCGGGAGGAAGTTTTTCTATGATTTCAATCTTCGCCTTGTCTACCTCCATTCCTACTTGGGAAATTATATGACTGATAAACGCCTAAATGTATGTATTTTGCATGTATTTATTATGTATGAATTGTGTATTTTATTAATGAATTGATGCCCTTTTGGTCTAAATTGTGTTATTATTGCATTTCAGGCCTACTTTAAGCCCTGGGGGACTCGGCGACGTGATTGGGGATGAATTCGGTAGCAAAACGGCGTTCCGAGCTGAGGATTGATGTAGCAAAATACTGTAGCAGTGTTATTGTAGAATTATCACTGTAGCAGTTAATGTAGCTCATCGCCGCCTTTTCGGTAAAAAACTGGATATCCCGAGGGGTCGGCATACGGCCGGTATATTGACCCGTTTACCCATCGGGATCTGAGCATATAAAAGCTTTGTTAAAGCATCATTTGGGGAACTTTTGGCCACCACTCACCACCATCATTTGCTAGAGCTTCAAGGCTGCTGGAGAAGGTAGATCTGAGTGGCAAATCGAAATGAGAAGAAGGTTACACTCAAGGAAAATGATCTAGGAGCTCGCTAGCGCAGATCCAACAAGTTCTCATCACCACCTTGTAGTCTTCATCTTAGCAGAGTTTGTTATGAACTTTTCTTTATATCTCTTATCTTCTGTACTTGATCCTTTTTTGATGATGAACTAGACTCCGAAGGTCACCAGGCATCCGGTGAACCTTGGGACAAACTTGCTTGTATGGATGCTTTGATTTACATTTATGGTATTTGTGCGGTTTGCGATCCTTGCTTGGTGCTCTTTGATGTGTTGTTTTGCATGAGTGACAAGGTCCCCTTGCGTATATCCCACAAGTGCACGGGTTTGTAGAAGTAATAATCCCAGGTGAGCGGGTATCGAATCCACAGTGAGTAGTGAATAAAAATACTTATTTCGATTCCTAGCTATGTGAAAGATCAATGATGATGAGTGTGACAATGATTCAATTCTCAACAATAAAAGCAACAAATAACAGAGCAAAAGTAAAGAAGGTTATAAGGCAATCGATAAAGATGGGGTACCCGGATAATGCTCCGCCTAGGATAATTGTTTCAAGTGCAAGAACCCTCTATTATGCTTCATAATCAATGCAATGGTGAGTCATGGAAATCCTTAATTACATAATCCCAAATCTAAGGTCAACTATGCCTAACTCTATAGATGTCCCGGAGAAGAAATTGAACAATCACAACACCTCGCACTCGTATAGAGTTGCAATGAGCTCTAGGGATTCGAAGTGATAAATCTCTTCCTAATTATAGACCTAACCCTTTGGTCCAGGTGGAAGGTCCCTAACCACAATTGAGCCCTAGATACTAAGATCACCTCAACGCTCCACTCCATTGCACGCGCAACTAAGCCCCAGCAGAAGTTCATCCCTTAGACCATTCGCTCTATTATGACTGTAAAGAACTCGAGGAACAGAGGTAGAATCTATCATGTCAGAGGGTAATGGGGACGCTCCTGTACCTCTCGCCTCACCCTCTCAACCTTCTCCAACCTAGCTTTGTCTAACGCTCGTGGTGTGTCACTCACTCACAAGGTTACCAACAAGAACTCTCAACCCTAGTGTCACTCTAGTGGAAATGTTCATACAATCAAGCATTCAAGGTTGGAACTCACAATAAACATCAATTTATTGAAAGGATAATAAAGAGATTAAAAGAAACAAATACATCCTAGGGTTCACAAATACCCGAGTACCGACTAGGGACTTATCTCCCCATGGAGCTAAGTACAACTAAAGAAATAGAATGTAAAAGCAATGAATCTATAAAGAAACCCCCTCGATAGTCATGTCGATGGTCTTATGGAAAGTCCTCTACACTTTGTCCAAGGATTCCCTCGTCCGGTATAGGATGCGCCTCGACGGAAGCTCCCCTACGAACCTTCTTCTGAAGAAATGACGATGTCGGAGCTGTAGAACCTCTCTAAAACCTTGGCCAATACCCCTCAAAACACTAGCAAAAGCCCTCTCTCAAGTTTGGGAAAAGATGGAGAAAAGAATACTAAAATCGGAACTGATTCGGCTTTAAATAGGGCTGGAATCGGGCGACTACACGGGCGTGGATGCTTCACGTGCCCGTGCGGAATTTCCACACGGACGTGTGGATTCTCTGAACTCCTGTTTTCTCGGCCGACTGTGAACAGTGTTGCTACAGTACTTACTACCGTGTTGCTACAGTGCTCTTCTACAGTACCCGGTCTGAATAGCTTCCTGAATCCATACTTTCATCGGAGTAACGCAAACGGGCACACGTTCACGTCGTGGATCACATGCTTCTTCAATGATAGACAAGTTGGTGGAGCTCTTGTTCTATGTGCATAAGTCGGAATGCTCGAGTGTGACTGCTCTTGTGCCCCTCCAAATGGATGTGCCAACTAGAATACGAGGAGGTTGGCACACACTCTAGCATCTCACACCCGACCTATGTCTTCGCGTTTGAACCTTAGCAAGATTTACTCCAAAATCGGTGCATTACGATCCACATTGGCTTTTTTCCTTCATACTCGTCCTCACAACCCTACCTTCACGAAAGTAACATAAAAACACACATATTAGTGTAAAAACCTGAGAAAAGTAATGCTCAACATAAGGAATGAATGCTTCATATTCATATCGCACAAGCACTTATCAATGAGAAATCTGTGATCCAACTTCTAGGTTGTATTTGGTGCGAGACCATCACCCTTGTGCTCGACACACCTTGCTTGGAAGGGATACATGTATGAATACACCATGACAATTGGGTATTTCATACCCCTCCAACTATTACAACTGTACCTAGGTTGAGTTTCGGCCTTAATTTGAGATGTCCCTACTTATAATGAGATCGTAGGAGGATTTCGTCGGAAGAGATTCCGGGCCTATACTCTTATTGGATTAGGGATTACTGCTGTGACCATCGGGGTGATCTATTTTTGGATGTCTCTTGGTCCAACCACCGTTGCTTTTGTAATTCTAACATCCATCTAGCTTTAGTAGTCCCGAGGGGATCCTCGCCTGGGGACCTCGCACTTTCATTGTTACTTGCTTCCTTAGTATGTCTATGTGGTGAGCCTTAGTCCATGTGTTTATAGTTTTGTCCTTGTTATTTTCCTTATCTTGTTTTAGTCCTATATTTGGTAGACTAGACAGTGCCGTCTAGGGGAAAGTAATAGCAGCTCTTGTGACCCTAGGGAATATGACCCGTGTGTCACGCATAGGGTATTACTTGATGACTCGTGCACTTGCGGACTCATCAATGACTAAGGACAATGTCCTCTTCTACCATAAAGTGACACTTTTCCCAATTAAGAACATGGTTTGTTTCCTCACATCTCACCAACACTCTCTCTACGTTCCTCAATCAAATGTCAAAAGAGTCTTCAAATACCGAGAAATCATCTATGAACACCTCCATGATGTCTTCTAAAAGATCGTCAAAAATAACAGTCATCCAGTGTTGAAATGTCGCCGGCATATTGCACAACCCTAAAGACATTCTTCTATAAGCAAAGGTCCCGTATGGGCAAGTGAATGTTGTCTTCTCTTAATCTTCTAGAGCAATAGGAATCAGAAAATATTTTGACATACCATCAAAGAAACAATAAAACTAATGCCCTACAAATTGATCCAATATATGATCAATGAACAGTAACAAAAAATGATCCTTTTAAGCCGCATCGTTTAACTCCATGTAATCAATGCATACACACCACCTTGTAATCGTTCTGGTTGGAATCAACTCATTCATTTCATTTATCACTACTATCATTCCCCCTTTCTTCTGAATGACCTGAGTTGGGCTCACCCAGGCACTATTAGGGATGGGGTACATAATTCCTGCATCCAACAGCTTCACCACCTTTGCCTTAGCAACATTCTTTATGTTCGGGTTCAATCTTTTATAAGGTTGAATCCCAGACTTGTAATTGTCATCGATTAGGATTTTATGAGTGGAAAATGAGGAATTGATACCTTTTATATCAGAGATCTTCCAAGCAATTACAGATTTATGTCTCTTCAACATGCTCACAAGCTTTTGCTTCTAATCTGCAGATAGGTTTGAAGCTATAATGACAGAGAGCTTTGATCATTCCATTAGAAAAGCATATTCCAAATGTGCCGGCAACATTTTAAGCTATAGCGCAAGTGGTTCCTCAATGGATGGTGGCAATTTGTTCTCCTTCAATGTATTAATTTCCTCGAACTGTGCTGAATCTTGTTCAGGAATGTTTTCCAAACCGTTCTCATGTGTATGTGATGCAGAATGCTTTTCAACAACATCCATATTTTCTAGGTCACAAATTTCCCGTGCTGCATTTGATACTGACACGTCCGAATATGCGTGTATGTACCGCAAGTGCACGGGTGTCGAAGTAATAATTACCCCGGTGAGTGGGTAGTCGAATTCACAGGGAACAGAAGTATTAGTATTAACCAATTCTTAATTATCTAGTCGAAATCAATGGATATGATGAAATGAACTAATTGCAAGAGAATTAATAAGCAAGCAAGCGAGCAAGAAAATGAGTAAAGGAGATCTCAATCAATAAAGATGAGGTATCCAGGCAATGCTCCCCCTAGGATCTAACATGAAGCTCACGATACACTAAATGCTTCTAAATCGAGTCTAATGAGTTGAGGTAATCCAAGAACAACCGGTTCTTGCCTCCAAGCCACCAGTACTAGTCCTCTACAAGGTCCCGGCGCAGAAATCACTCAGTCTCAACACCTCACACCCCATATGACCGCAATACGCTCTAGGGACACCTAAGAGTGAAACCGATTCCTAAGGATAGATTGAACCCTAATTCCTGGCGAAGGATCTCTAACCCCCTACAAGGTCTCGGGGGAGAAATCTCTCAATCTCACGCCTCACACCAAATATGGTTGCATAGAGTTTAGGGAATACGGAGATAGGAAACACTCAATCGGAAGGGAGAGGGGACACTCCACTATCTCATGACTCACCCTCTCAACCCTCTTTAACCTTGACGTTCTAACTCTAATGGAGACCTCTCTCACATCAAAGTAACAAATCAAGCAAATCCAATCAACCTCAAGGATTAATTAAACAAGCAAGCAATGGGAATACAAGGTTAAACTCAAATCAACTCGAATTAATAGAAACATAAAGCAAATCATTACAAAAACATAAATAATAGGGTTCACATGCCCAAATACCTACTAAGGTTTAGCCCTCCATGGAGCAAGTTACAAAACAATGATTATTACAATGAAAGGCAATGAAAGCCATGAAGTAAAACCCAATTAAATTCATGATGATGGCCTTGATGGGTCGCCCAACGTCTTGAAGAATCCTTCTCCGAAGCTAGGTCGCCGAAGGCTCCCTCTTTGCTATGACGGAGAGAAGATCGATCAAAGTTGGTGATGGACGCCCACCAATATCGCCAAAGACCTCCTCCAAAACCCTAGCCGCCTTGCCTTCAAAGTGCTCGCGAAAACCCTCGCCAAAATCTCCTCCAAAATAGGGAAAATGGCCTATTTAAAGCCCAAAATCACGCCTGTCACGTGCCCTCATGCGCCCGTGTGGATTTTCCACGCGGCCGCGTGGAATTTCCGTGCGGGCGCGTGAACAGTAACTTTGCTACATTACTGCTACAGTAAAATTGCTGCATTACTTTTCACAAAACACGATCCAAATACTCTTCTCTTGAGGCCACATGTCCGGGCACACGTCCATGTGGTAGGCTATAAAATTTTTCTTCATCGACGTATCTTTGAGAGGTCTTGCAATCTTCACAAAGAGAAGGAACATGAAGATGTGGCTGCCTTTGTACCCTTCCAACTAGTGAATTGACTTGAATCTTCTTGGAAGTCGGCACACATCTCCACGTTTATGAACTCCTCTCGTGGCTAGGTCCTTGAATTGAACAAGAACTCCCAACATTGTGTCTTTATAGCCTATCTTTGCTTCCTTTTTACTCTTCAAGGCATTCACAACCTATATGCATAAAAGGACACCAAATACACAATATGAGACATAAACCACAGTAAAAATGATGCTCAATGCATGTAAAACATATATATAAATATGTCTACTCAAGCACTTATCAGATACCCCTAATGAAAAAATTTCATGGCTTTGTCCTTGATAGGAAGAATCAAACTGAGCAAGGACCCTTTTGATTGCTTCCTCGCAACTGTACGGGATCGCCAAGTAATACCTCGTGTGAAGACACGAGGATCGTATTCCACAGGGCTAAGGATCTCCTATTACTCCTCTTGTGCTATTATCTAGCCTAAGATCTCAAGTGAGGGAATTTATTCTACTAGGTGCAATTAAAACTAAAACAAGATTATCAACAAATTAGAGAAAACAAGAAATAAGCAAGCAAGAAACTCAATATAATGCAAAGGCATATGGATGCGGATCCCCTCGAGGGGTTATCATGAAACATGGATGATGAATAAAAGATGCAAGGGTAAAATGGACCATGAGTTTCCAAGATTATAACAACCCCAATTTCTCGACGATTGAACCCTAATCCCATACGAACATAGATAGGAATTTCTTCCAAATCCACATTCCTATGATTACATTAAGTACGAGGAAATCTCACTTAGGTGTAAGCCTACTCTTCTTCTGCTTAAACCTACATGGAGGGCTACCAAACACCCAATTTCTCGGCGTAATGATACAAGCATCCCCTTCTAATCCATTCATGATCTAATACATGCGAGCAAGTCACATCTACACGCATCACTCATAAAAGAGCTACGGATTTCTCCTTAGTGTAGCACTTAGCATGAAAATAATGGATTAAATCTCAACATTACCCAAGCATGGAATTAACAAGTAATCATCTAAACTACATGATAAAACCCCCCAAGGTTCACCAACACCCGGTGGCTTTGGGGTATAGTGTGTCATCATCCCACAACAAGCAATACAATCAAGTGAAACATAAAAGAAAAGCATAAGTGACACTCCCTAGATGAAACGGTGGAGGAGGAGGTAGGATATATTCCAAATGATGGTTTCCCTGCCAAATGACGCTTCCTCTAGCCATGGGTCTCTTTCCTTCAAATCATGGTAGATCTCCCCTTGAATGATGTTGCCTTCTTGCCTTTAGAGTATTGGACCTTGGCCTTCAATAATCTCCTAGCTTCCTTGCCCTCCTCCTCCTTCCCAAGGTCCCCCCAAAACCTCTCAAGTGGCCTCCAAAAATAAGCCCAGCAAAAAACCCCCTTTTGTTCTGCCCTAAAAGTCAATATTTATATCCCCCACGATATATGAGCCGTATAAGGGTCGTATGGGGGTCCTATAGCACTCAAAAACCATAGATTCGCATTTCATACAGGGTGCATACGGCCTCCATACTGCCTTGTATTCTGGGTAGTATGGAAATCTAGGCAGACAACTCTAAATCATTCTGCTGCTACAGTGCATACAGCCCCATACTGGGTAGTATGGGGGGTGGTATGAAATTCCTGTTTTCTTGTCTTTTCGCCTAATGATATCTTCTTATTCTCCATGGCTTCATTATGCCCTTCAAAGCAAATAGAAGATGATTAAGTGCAAAACGGGCATCAAACCTCACAAAATACATGCAAAGTGAATACGATATATATATATATATATATATATATATATGAAAACACCTACATTTAGACACTTATCACCTTTCCAAACTTCCTTTCAATTGATAGCTCAGAGATGACAGCGCTGATTTTTCAAACTAATCTAACACACTATCTAGCTCATTGTTTTGATTCTGAATCGCATTAACGTGATCAACAATTGAGTCTCCCGCAGGATGACCAATTGGGGTTTGCTCATACATAAAGCAACATGAAATGGACTATATTACAAACAACTGCATCTTTAGTTCTATGCCTTTAACCATTCTTTTGATCAATGTAGCAATTTACTATAGCAGTTAATGTTCATAGCCAGTAGAAAATCAGAATTCCAGAGAATCCACACGCCCTTGTGGATTCCCGATTCCAAACCTTTATATAGCCGTGATTAAGACCGATTTCAGCATCCTTCTTTCCATTTTTTGTCCATCTTTTGAGAGGCTTACGGCTAGGGTTTAGAGGGGCATTGGCAAGGCTTTTGGAGTGGTTCTATGGCTTTGACACTGCGTTTCTCTTGGAAGATAGTTATTGGGGGATCTTTTGTCGGCAATGATCTGGCAAGGTGTGCCTAGGCTTGACAAGGGGACCTTTGGAGAGGACGAGGTTACTCCATAAGACCATCGACATGAATACCGAGGGGGTTTTTCTATGGATTACTTTTTTTTTACATTCAATTACATTATTGATTGTATCTTACTCCATGGAGAGCGTAACCCCCTAGTGGTCATTTGGGCTTGAAAACCCTCAGATGTTATTGTTTCATTGACCTTTTATTATGCTTTCCTTAATTGATGTTTTTAATTGAGTTCCAATCTTGAATGCTTGTTGAATAATTTTGCACTTATAGTGGCACTAGGGTTGAGAGTCTATATTGGTAAGCCTTCTGAATGAGTGATACACCACGAGGGTTGGACAAAGCTAGATTGAAGAGGGTCGAGAGGGTGAGTCGAGAGGTAGCGAAGCATCCCCTTTCCCCTCTGGTGTGATTTATCCTACCTCCATTTCATAGAGTTCTTTGTGGTCAAAATAGAGTGAAGTACTAAAAGAGGAACTCTACTGGGTCTTAGTTACCCGAGTAATAGAGTGAAGCATTGAAGTAATCATTAGTATCTATTGCTTAATTATGACTAGGGGCTTTTAACCTGCTCCAAAGAGTTAGGTCTACATATAGGAAGAGGGTTTATGACTTGGAATCCTTAGAGCTTCTTGCAACTTTACACAGCGTGAGGTGTTAGGACTGGTAGATTTCTCTGCAGGGGCATAGTGTACAGTTAATCACAGTTGACCTTAGGTTGGGACCATGTATGTTAGGATGTCTACAACTCATTAATCATCAGTTAGGAAGCATAATAGTTGGTCTTGAACTTGAAATGATAACCCTAGGGGGAGCAATGTTCGAGTGCCCCACTTCATATCGATTGCCTTTCCTCTCATTAATTTGTGCCTCTCTTTCTTATTTTTTTTAATCTTGTTTACATTGCATTTCATTAACATAATCACTATTTTATCTTCACTTATTTAAGTAGAAACCTTGTTGTTTCTATTCCTTACTCCCTGTGGATACGATAACCCACTTACCTAGGAATTTATTACTTCGACAAACCCGTGCACTTGCGGGTCACACACAATGGGTGTGTCAAGTTTTTGCGCCATTGCCGGGGAGTAGGTGTTTAGTGATACTTTGCACTTTGCTATCTAAGCTATTCATCATTCATTCTATTTCATATTTTCTTATTCTATCAACATTCTGATTTGTTTTCTTTCTTTTAGTGCAACTCCATTTTATGACTAGAGGGAACCCTTTTGTGATACTTGGCTCATCATTATTCTTCTTCCTATTTTCTTTTCCTTGGCCATTAGGAGGGTAGAGGATTTCCACTGACTTTGTTGGGTTAGTTGGGGTCATTTGAGTAATTATCACCCAAGCTTACTCACCAATGTCGGTTTTTGATTATACAAGGGCATTATTGTCTTTTGCAAAATGCTTATTCACTCTAGTCTTTGTTTTATAAGCATGAGGGTAACTTAGTCATTTCTTGAAGTCCATGGCATTTTGGTTAATATATTAAAGATTAAGGCGCGAAATGGTCATTTCCCTTTAAAACCTTATCCATTGCTTTAAATTCAAGGTTTCTTAGAGGCTAAGCTTCGCATATATCTCTTAATTCTTCTCTTGTTCATCCCAAGGGCTGGCCATCTCTTCATCTTGCCCAATCTTGTTTGATTTGAACCTTAGAAGGTAATAATCCTTTTCCTTTCATTTGTTTGGATAAGGCATGATTATTCCATGTTGTGCTTCTGGTTTTAGTTCTTGAAATGGTTATTCAACTCTCATGCTCTTCCTTGGAAACTTGTTTTCAAGATCTTTGTAATTGTTTGGCAATTTGAAGGTTGTTTGAGTTGTGAATCCCTTGTATTTCACCCTTTTATCCATGGAATTAGTATTTATTTGAATTCCATGAGCTTTGATGGCATTTTTGTGAAGTTTTGATGGGGAAAATAAGGGTGTTTAAGAGCTTAAAATGATGTCATAGATTTGTTTATTTATGTGTCTTTTAGTTGGCAATTGTATTGTTGTGAGAACTTGGTGTCTTTCCCTTGGATTGTTGTTTAGTTTGATCTCGAGTACCGTAGTAATCCTGGTTTTACTATAGCACCGTGAAGCTTTAGTTGTTTCTTTGATTTCTTTGAATTAGAGTGAAGCTCAAACCTTTAGAACTTCTTTAGTAACCTAAAGTGTTAGTTTGAGGAAACTCTAGAGTAGTTTAGGGTTGGTTGGTAGAGAACCTAAGGGTTTCTTTGTGTGGGCTTTTTGTGCTAATATTTGTTGGTGATTTGTTGTTATTAGTTTGGAGGTGAAACATTGGCTTAAGGCAAAGAGTTAGTCGAGGATTAGCATGCGAGGAAGAGAAATCATCAATTTAGTGAGTAGGATTATTAAGCATGACCCTATTAGAAAATTACCAATATTTATATGCTTATATATACTCTATCTTTCTAAATGAGATTTTGTTGGGTTCATGATTTATTTTGAGATGTTTAAGGCTTTGAAAATGAGTTTAAAGTAAATTTTTATTGGTTTATACTTGTTTTGTATCTTGTTTAAAGATCTTGAAGGTATTATTTGGTGTTTACATATTCATCCTTGACTTGTAATTGTGGCCCTTCAAGGAATTTGCGAGATCTTTGCACTTGTTTTAGAAAAGTTTTGTGCTTCAAAGGGGTTGTTTTGACAAATTGGGCTTCCTTGGGTTGTTTTGAAATCTTGGTTGTTTGTGAAATATAAGTTTGAAACTCATTCTTGGGTTGTTGAAAGGTAATATTTTCCATGTTGTTTCTTGTGTGGGATTTTGTAAAAAGATTTGTGTTAAAAGCTTGAATTTTGCTTGTTCTTTTATCATTTCCTTATGGAAATGACTGAGATATTGTTTGTTGATGATTATTGGTGGTTGATAAGTGCTTGTGCGATATGAATGCGAAGCGTTCTTTCCTTATGTTGAGCATAGCTTTTCTCGGATTTGTACACTAATATGTGTGTTTTTATGTTACTTTTATGCAGGTTGGGTTGTGAAACCAAATATGAAGGAAAGAAGCAAATGTGGATCACAATGCACCGATTTTGGATGAAATTTTGCTAAAGTTCAAACGCGAAGATATGAGTCGGGTGCGAGATGCTAGAGTGTGTGCGAACCTCCATGCATTTGAGTTAGCACAACCATTTGGAGGGGCAAAAGGGCAGTCACACTCAAGCATTCCGACTTATGCACATAGAACAAGATCTCCATCAACTTATCCGCATCGAAGAACAAAGCGATCCATGGCATAAACGTGTGCCCGTTTATGTTAGCTCGATGAAAACTAGATTCGGGAGTATTTTTGGCAGGCACTGTAGCAATTACTGTTCACAACCGTCCGAAAATGACAGTTTCAGAGAATCCGCACGAGCGTGTGGAAATTACCCATGCCCATGCGGAAATTCCACAGGGGCATGTGGTTTCCTGATTCCAGCCCTATTTAACGCCGATTCAGCCCCGATTTCAGGATTCCTTTATCCATCTTTTCCGCAACTTGAGAGAAAGTTTCAGCTAGGGTTTTGAGAGGTATTGGCAATGGTTTTGGAGAGGTTCTACGGCTCCGACATCGTCATTCCTTTGGAAGAAGGTTGGTAGGGGAGTTTCCGTCGAGGCGTATCCTATACCGGACAAGGGAATCCTTCCACAAGACCATCGACACGACTATCGAGGGGGTTTCTCTATGGATTCATTGCTTTTACATTCTATTTCTTTGATTGTACTTAGCTCCATGGAGAGCTAAACCCCTAGTGGGTACTTGGGTATTTGTGAACCCTAGGATGTATTTGTTTCATTGAATCTCTTTATTATGCTTTCAATTAATTGATGTTTGTTGTGAGTTCCAACCTTGAATGCTTGATTGTATGAACATTTCCCCTAGAGTGACACTAGGGTTGAGAGTTCTTATTGTTAACCTTGTGAGTGAGTGACACACCACGAGCGTTAGAAAAAGCTAGGTTGGAGTGGGTTGAGAGGTTGAGTCGAGAGTTACAGGAGCGTCCCCTTTCCCCTTCGATGTGATAGATTCTACCTCCGTTCCTTAAGTTCTTTGCGGCCATAATAGAGTGAATGGTCTATGGAATGACCCTCTGCTGGGGCTTAGTTGCGCGTGCAATGGAGTGAAGCATTGAGGTGATCTTAGTATCTAGGGCTTAATCATGGTTAGGGACCTTCCACTTGGACCAAAGGGTTACGTCTATAATAAGGAAGAGATTTATCACTTGGAATCCCTAGAGCTCATTGCAACTCTATTTGAGTGCAAGGTTGAGAGGTTATCTAATCTCTCCTCCGAGACATGTATAGAGTTAGGCATAGTTGACCTTAGATTTGGGACTATCTATTTAAGGATTTCCACGACTCACCATTGCATTGATTATGAAGCATAATAGAGGGTTCTTGCACTTGAAACGATTGTCCTAGGCAGAGCATTATCCGAGTATCCCATCTTTATCGATTGCCTTACCTCCTCCTTTACTCGTGCTCTCTTACTTGTTGGTTTTACTTTTGAGAATTGAATCATTGTCACACTTATCACTACTGATCTTTCACATAGCTAAGAAGCGGATTAATTGTTTTTATTCTCTACTCCCTGTGGATTCGATACCCGCTCATCCGGGATTATTACTTTGACAAACCCGTACACTTGCGGGATGTACGCAAGGGGACCTTGTCAGTGGCTATTGTACTCCATGTGAAGTGTATTTATTATTGAGTTTGTATGGTGACCATGCTGCACTAGATGGACTTCCACGTCTAGCTTGTTGAGATGGTGTGGTAGACTAGTTGATTACTATGAGGGCCAGTTCAGGTTGGAGTGTAGAGTCCTGACTTGATATTTATTAGGTAGCCGTTTTCACCAGGCAGTGAGCCGATGGGTCAACATCAAGGGCATGAGTACTTTGATGGCTCTGAATCTAACCGCGGTGACAGTGGAGGTTTAGGGAGGTTTCTAAACCACTTTATGTTGGGTGAGTGTTGGGTGTTGCTTTATGATGGGTTTGAAATTTATTCCCATTGTTTCTTTTATAGTGTCATCTTGAATTTGTGGTGAGTGGGCAAGGCCCAGCTATCGCTCTTATGAGGCAATCTCCTCTAAATTCTATTCGACACTAATATTATGTTTACATATTGTGGAACTCATGTTATTTACTTTATTATACTTATAATTTTGAACTATTTTGATTTATATGTTTATTATGGAGGCTTTGCTTTATGATTTTCTTATTCCTTTAATCTTGAACTCTAATGGAGGTAGAATGACTACTTATTCTATCTTTATTGCTAGTTTGTATTAAAGTTTGCTATTATATGTATTCCTGCACTAAGTTAGTTATTTTATTTTTAAAAGTATCATATTTTGAGTTTTATGTCATTATTGTGGTATATTTCTATTAGAGTTGTGCTAACCTCCCTTCACTGAGTAACGTTAGTTGCTCACCTCTCTTTCTTCTTCCCAGGTTGTTGCAGGTAGTAGGTGTGGTAGTATAAGAACCGTCCAATCAAATTGAGATAGAAGTTGAAGGGTCAAATAATATGGCAGAACAGAATGATCAACAGATAACACTTTTAGACTATGCCAGACCCTCAATTTTGGGCACACAGTCGAGTATCATGCGACCCCTGATTATAGCTCTAAATTTTGAGCTAAAGCCAGCATTCATCAAAATAATACAACAGTCAGCGCAGTTCAATGGTTTAGCCAATGAGGATCCAAACAAACACATTGAGAGCTTCTTATAAGTTTGTGACATGCTGAAGATCAATGGTGTTATGGATGATGCTATCAGATTGAGGGCTTTCCCATTCTCTCTAAAAGGAAGAGCCAAGCAGTGGTTTCATTCCTTACCACGAGTATCCATCACGACATGGAATGAAATGGTTGAAGCTTTCCTTGTAAGATACTTTCTTCCGAAAAAATTGGCAAAGCTTCATAATGAGATATCTTGATTTGTTCAGATGGAGCTTGAATCATTGTTTAAGACTTGGGACTGATTCAAGGACCTATTGCGGAAGTTTCCACAACATGGGTTCCCTGAATAGATGATCATTCAAACTTCTAGATGTCGTTGCAGGAGGTACAATGGGGAACAAGACCCCTGAAGAAGCCGGATAATTAGTAGAAGAAATGGCCATGAATAGATACTAATGGAATGCAAGGAAAAGGAATAAAGTGGCCAGACTCTATGAAATTGATGAGGTTACATCTTTGGCAGCCCACGTTAAGGCATTGAGAAAGAAATTGGATACATTGACTTCACCGAGTGTGGCCGCTACCACAAGTTGTAATGGTTGTGGGAGTTCACATATGCCATCTAATTTTCCTATTTTGATCGCTACTTTAGCCTCGACTGAACAAGTAGATTTTGTGGGCAATCCGGGAAGAGTACAAGGCAATCCTTATAGCAACACTTACAACCAAGGGTGCAGAAGCCACACCAATTTCGCATGGAGTAACCAAGGACATTAAAAGGCCATGGCACCACCGGATTTTCAATAATAATAAGCCCTGAACATGGAGAATAAAGTTTCAGGCTTGGAGACAAGGATAACCGATCTAGAGAAAGCTTTGACCAGATTTGTGCAATCATCAGATACACGGTTTCAGTCGGTCGAAGGTACACTTCGCAACCACACCGCTTTATTGCATAATCTAGATAATCAAGTGGGGCAAATCACAAAATCTCTATCAGAGAGACTACAAGGAAGCTTACCTAGTAATACCAAGACCAACCAAATAGAACATATGAAGGCAATCACTTTGAGAAGTGGTTGTGAGGTTGAGGGCAGGCTTCCGAGTGAGAAGACCAATGTTAAAGCACCCAAGGTCGTGGAGGTTGACGAAGGAACTAACAAGGACAAGGAGGTGGCACCTCCACCTTACAAGCCAAGAATTCCTTACCCATCAAGATTAAAGAATGACCAAAATGACTAACAGTATAAGAAGTTTTTGGGGCTATTTAAGCAATTGCACATTAACATTCCTTTTATGGAGGCATTGTCTCAAATGCCTAGGTATACAAAGTTCTTGAAGGATCTTCTAGCCAACAAAAAGAAGTTAGAGGAAAGTTCATTGGTGATCTTAGATGCCTCTTGTTCGGCAGTGTTACAAAAGAATATGCCAAATAAGAAGAAAGACCCCAAAAGCTTCATCATAACGTGCAACATTGGAATTTGGGTGAAGAGATGACATTGGCGGATTCGGGGGGTGAGTATCAACGTTATACCATAATCTTTCTTTTAGAAGCTAGGCTTGGGAGAGCCTAGGCCCACTCCGATGACATTACAATTGGCAGACCGAACGGTAAGAAATCTGAGGGGCATTATTGAAGACATGCTTGTCAAGGTTAACAAGTACATATTTCCTGTAGACTTCATAGTGTTGGATGTCGATGAGGATGTAGATGTTCCTTTGATACTTGGGAGGCCATTCTTGTGCACCTTCAAAGCACTTATCCACATGGATGGTGGGGAGTTGATACTGAGTGTTGGCGGTGACAAGTTGACATAGCGCCTCGCTGAAGCCATTTGACATTCTTTTGACTTTGATGATACTCTTTATTTTCTTAACACTACGATGAACTAATTGATAAATATGTGCAAGCAATGTTGAATCCCGACCTGTACGAGGGGTTGCTAGGCGAAGAAATAGAGGATGAAGAAGTTTTGATGCTTGGTCTAGAGGAAAAGATACCGTCTACCGCGGGGATTCTGAAGAACGCGCTCCGAAAGATGAAGTAAGCAAGGAGATGCCACAAGAAATGCCCCAAGGCTAATGAGAATGCATAAGAATTTAACAAGGGTGAAGAACCCTCATATGGTAACAAGCTCGACAACTCTCCCTCTGCCTTCAAAAGACTATGTTCACCATGCTTCCAAGTTATTAGTAAGAGGGAAACTTTCATCTATGAGCCCTCATGAGGTATGATGGGGTATTTCAAGCTAAGTGACGTTAAACAAGCGCTTCTTCGGATGCAACCCAAGTGTTTACTATTTTTCTAAGTTTTTAGTTTAGTGTTTGCATGAATAATGCTTTGAGTGTTGGTGTCTTGATTTGTATATGCTATGGCTGGGATTTTCTTGTGGATATTTGGTGTTATCCTATGCTTAAATGTGTTTTAGCGAATTTCTTGGTCGTTCGCACTTTTTTTCATGATTCTCTAGTATAGTTTGCATTGTATAGGCAGTCTATGAGTGTGTATACATGTTCAGAAATTTTTTGCAGGGCCTGGAGATTTTTCTAAGACATCAGAGAATACACATGGCCGTGTGGAACTCCAACACGGGCGTGTATTTCTACTAAGAGCTCATCTAGAGGATGTACATGGGCGTGAACTCGCCTTTGTGAATGACCTGACGACCATCACAAGCCCGTGTGTTAATTCCACAGAGGCGTGTGTTTCTCCTGCAGAGACTTAGAGATTTTCCCGATAATACACAGCGGCGTGTATCTGCCTTTGTGGATGATCCTGTGACAAACACACAGGCGTGGGTAATTTCCACACGCCCATGTGGATCCCTGCAGAGAGTCTCTCCTCTATCCTGAGAAAACACAGGGGCATAGAGTTGCCCCTGGAGTGGCCTTATGAAGATCCATACCCGTGTTGAATTGATAAGTGCTTGAGTAGCCATATTTTTATATATGTTTTACATGCATTGAGCATCATTTTTATCATGGTTTACGTCTTATATTGTGTATTTGGTGTCCTTTTATGCATATAGGTTGTGAATGCCTTGAAGAGTAAAAAGGAAGCAAAGATAGGCTATAAAGACACAATGTTGTTAGTTCTTATTCAATTCAAGGACCAAGACACCAGAGGAGTTCATTAACCTGGAGATGTGTGCCAGTTTCCAAGAGGATTCAAGTTAATTCACTAGTTGGAAGGGCGAGGAGACGCTACCAGAAATGCCCCAATGCTATTGGGGACGTGCGTGAACCGAACAAATTGAATGAACCTTTGCTAGGTCTTACCAAGCCCAATAATTCCCCCTCTACCTTTAAGAGACTTTGCTCAACATGCTTTCAAGATATGGGTAAGAGGACAACCTTCATCTATGAATCCCCGTGACTTAAGACAAGGTACATCAAGCTTACTGCGTTAAACAAGCACCTCTTGGGAGGCAACCCAAGTGTTTACTATTTTCATAGTTTCTAGTTTAGTGTTTGCGTAAATAAAGTGTTGAGTGTTGGTGTCATGATTTTTAGATGCTTTTGTTGTGTGTTTTCTTGTGGATTTTTGATGTCATCGTGTGCTTACTTGTGGATTTGGTGAAGTTTTAGTCGTGCGAGCTAGTTTCTCATGTTTTTCACTAGTATATCTTCCATGATAGGGCAAGCTTTGAATGTGTATACATGTTCAGAAATTTTCTGCAGAGCCTGTAGAGTTTCTTATGCCATCCAGAGAAAACGCACGGGCGTGTGGAATTTCAGCACGCCCATGGATTTGCATAGAGAGCTCATCCAGAGAAGACAAAGGGGCGTGGATACGCCCCTGTGAGCAACCTTATGACACCAGCACGCCCGTGGCTAATTTTTGCATGGGCATGCGGTTTCTTGTAAAGACTTAGCAATTTATCCGAAGAGCACATAGGGCTGTGGACTCACCACTTTGGGCGAACCTGTGACAAACGCACGGCGTGGATATTTTCCGTATGCCCGTGTGGATCTCTGCAAAAGAGCTCTCTTCCATCCCAAGAAGACACAGGGGTGTGCGCTTGGCGCTGTGCGTTGGGCCTATGAATGTCCACGCCCCTGCTGAATTTCCGTACGGTCGTACGAAACACTTACCGATTCTTCTCGGTTGGACAGAGAAGCCATAGGGGCGTGCGGCTACCCCTGTGGGTCGAGCGCACGGGCGTGGGTAATTTCCGCACACCTGTGCAATTGCATTCAGAGACAGAGGAGTATTATCCCTAGAGCGCACAGGGGCATATGCCTGCCCCTGTGGCTCTCTCCTGTGGAGGCACACGGCCATGGGTAATTTCAGCACGTCCTTGCGGATAAATAGAATGTCAAGAGGTGCGAGTTTCTTTTAAAGGCTCATCGTTACTCTTCATTTTAACACCCCTAATTCATCTGAGAGCACACTCACACTTTTTCCTGACCTCGTAGTCCAATTTTGGAGGGATTTTTACTTGAATATCCCACAAGTGCACGGATTTGTCGAAGTAATAATCCCGAATGAGGGGGTATCGAATCCACAGGGAATAGGGAATAAAAATACTTAATTCGATTCTTAGCTATGTGAAAGATCAATGATGATAAGTGTGACAATGATTTAATTCTCAACAATAAAAACAACAAGTAAGAGAGCAAAAGTAAAGAAGGAAGTAAGGCAATCGATAAAGATGGGGTACCCGGATAATGCTCTACCTAGGATAATTGTTTCAAGCGCAAGAACCATCTATTATGCTTCATAATCAATGAAATGGTGAGTCGTGGAAATCCTTAAATACATAGTCCCAAATCTATGGTCAACTATGCCTAACTCTGTGCATGTCCCGGAGTAGAGATTAGATAACCTCTCCACCTCGCACTCGCATAGAGTTGCAATGAGCTCTAGGGATTCCAAGTGATAAATCTCTTCCTAATTATAGACCTAACCCTTTGGTCCAGGTGGAAGGTCCCTAACCACGATTAAGCCTAGATAGTAAGATCACCTCAACGCTTCACTCTGTTGCACGCGCAACTAAGCCGCAGTGGAAGTTCATCCCTTAGACCATTCACTCTATTATGGCCGCAAAGAACTCGAGGAACGGAGGTAGAATCAATCACGTTGAATGGGAAAGGGGATGCTCCTGTACCTCTCGACTCACCCTCTCAACCCTCTCCAACCTAGCTTTGTCTAACGCTCGTGGTGTGTCACTCAATCACAAGGTTACCAATGAGAAATCTCAACCCTAGTGTCACTCTTGGGGAAATGTTCATACAATCAAGCATTCAAGGTTGGAACTCACAATAAACATCAATTAATTGAGAGCATAATAAAGAGATTCAATGAAACAAATACATCCTAGGGTTCACAAATACCCAAGTACCCACTAGGGGTTTAGCTCTCCATAGGGCTACGTACAATCAAAGAAATAGAATGTAAAAGTAATGAATCCGTAAAGAAACCTCCTCGATAGTCGTGTTGATGGTCATGTGGAAAGTCCTCTACTCGTCATCCAAGGATTCCCTCGTCCGTTATAGGATACGCCTCGACGGAAGCTCACTGATAAGTGCTTGAGTGAACATGTTTTTATGCATGTTTTACATACATTGAGCATCATATTTTATAAGGTTTATGTCTCATTTCGTGTATTGGGTGTTCTTTTATGCATATAGGTTGTGAAGGCATTGGGATTTCAAAAGGGAGCGAAGATAGGCTATCATGGCATAATATTGGGAGTTCTTGTACAAATCAAGTTGGAAGACACAAGAGGAGTTCTTTTATGAGGAGATGTGTGCCAACTTCCATAGTTTTGCAAGCCAAGTTATTAATGGAAGGGCACAAAGGCAGCCATGTCTCCACATTCCTCCTCTTTGTAAGGATTTCAAGACCTTTCAAGACGCATTGATGAAGGAAAAGCCGTATAGCCTACCATATGATCGTGTGCCCGATCGTGTGGCCTTAAGAGGAGATTGTTTATCATCGCGTTTGTGAAAATCACTGTAGCGAAAGTCTTTATGTGAGCAAGTGCGTAGATGAATTACGTGCGAGGAATGACGTCCGCAACGCGCGAAATTTCAGCAGCAGAGCGTGGAAGTCACACCTGCAGCCTGCGCGCGTGGAAAATCACGGCGAGCGGCGTGGGGGCATGCGGCGACGCACGCGTTGTGAGGCTATAAAT